>NC_044980.1:21836022-22136022 GCF_008728515.1 Papio anubis | reverse complement strand
CTAGTCTCCCACTCTTGGGCTCAAGCAATTCTCCCACCTCAGCCTTCCAAGTACCTGGGACTATAGGTGCCCAACTATTTGTATATCATTTTATTTATGTGTAATTAAAAATTAAAAGCCTTCCCTAGTATGCATAGAAATTAAGAAAATTAGAAAATACACACATGTACAAACACACACACACATACATATATACACATTTATATAGTCCATTTAAAGATTTTATGTGAACAATAATCTTAAATAATGGATAAATAAGTTTTACATCAGAATGCAAAAAAAAGCACAAAAGGTAAACATTACAAACCAAAAAAAATTCAATGCATTATGAAAAGAAGTCTGAGGATGAATATCTAGAATATATAGATGTATGTAAGTAAAAGAAATCAAAATCTAGTAAGAAAACTTAACAAAGGTAGTAGCAAATAATTCACAAAGAAAGAAAAAAATGGAAAAAGAAATCTTGTCAGTCACACAAAAAATAGAAAAATGCAAATTAAAATATTACAAATAACATTTCAATATCAGATAAGAACAATGAAAATGTTTGATAATATGAAGTATGAGCAATGTGGTGGGAAAGTGCGAACTCTAAAAAAAAACTGGTGGCAGTGTATCTTCACGAGCCTCATTGGAGGGGGTCTTGACTGCATATATATTCATAAGTAAAATGCACTTGATCAAAAGACTATTTCTTAGGTCATACAACAGACAAATATCTACACAGATAATCTACATGTACTGCCAAGTTTAGATTCCAAAATATAGTGCAAGTAAGAACATGAGTTGCAGAAAAGTATGTACATTATTACACCATTTACTGAAAACTAAGGAAGAAGTCAGCATTACATATTTTATAAGACCATATTGAAAAATGATCAGCAATAAAATGATCAGCAAATTGATAGTTTCTGAAGAATGGAGTGGATGGGGGTTGGGAGTTAGAATAAATGGAATTAGCTATACATTTTTTAAGGCTATGGATTCATGTTTCATTTATGTAATTAAAAGAAATGAGACAATGTCCCTAAAAACGTAGAAAAAGAATAGTAAAATAGAACACCTAGGATTTGGAAGAGAGGTAAAGTTTAGAATAAATCATGAGAGAGTGTATTTTCTCCCATTCTGTGGAAGAGACAGCAGACAGGATAAAATGTTTGCAGACTACCCACCTGACAAAACATTAATAACCAGAATAGATAAGGAGCTCAGACAACTCAATGGAAAAATTAATAATTTGATCAACATGAGCAAAAGATCTGAATAAACATTTCTTAAAAGAAGACATACAAATGACCAACAGGTATATGAAAAATGCTCAATATTATTCATCATTAGAGAAATGCAAAGCAAAATTGTAATGAAATATTATCTCACCCCATTTAAAATAACTTTTATTAAAAAGGCAGGCAAGTACAGATGCTCATGAGGATGTGGAGTAAGGGAACCCCTCGTACACTATTGGTGGGAGTGTAAATTAATACAGCCTCTATGGAGAACAGTATAGAGATTTCTCAAAAAACTAAAAATTGAACTATCATATGATCCACCAATCCCACTTCTGGGTATGTGCGAAGGAGAATACATGAGTGTATTAAAGAGATACCTACACTCCCATATGTTTTTGCGGCACTATTCATAATAGCCAAGCTATAGAATCAACCTAAGTGTCCATCGCCAGATGAAGAGATTAAAAACAATGAAATAAATGTACACAATGAAATATTATTCAGCCATAAAAAGGAATAAAATTCTGTCATTTGCAACAGCATGGATGGAACTGGAGGACATTATGTTAAGTGAAATAAGCCAAACACAGAAAGATCAATGTCACATGTTCTTATGCATATGTGGGGGTTAAAAAAATAATTGAACTCAACGAGCTAGACAGTAGAATGATGGTTACCAAAGACTGAATAAGGGTAGAGGAAAGGGGGATAAGGAAGGAATGATTAATGGGGACAGAAATAGTTCGATGGAAGAGAGAAGATTTAGTATTCAGTAGCACAATAGGGCTACTATACTCAACAATAACTTGTTGTTTATAAAATTGGAATGTTTCTAACACAAAGAAATAATAAATGCCTGAGGTAATGGAAACCCTGATCATCCTGATTTTATTATTACTCATTGTGTGCTTACATCAAAACATCACCTGTACCTCATAAATATGGGCAACTATTATGTATCCATTATTTAACATAAATTTATTAAATTAAAAATGAGAGCAATAAAAGCTGAGGTAAGAAATAATTAACTTAAAAAATAGGTTACACTAAATTGATTTATGCTTAGAGAGGGGAGAAGAAATTGTGTTAATAGGACATAAATTGCTTTAAGGCATGGGATCCAGGAAAGAGTACTTGGTTGTCAGATATCTGAATGTGGAGATGTCTCACAAAATACATGGAGAGAAAATTTAATTTATGTCATGTCCTCAGTCCAACTGATATCACCTAATCAATCTGTAGATAAAAAAGGTTTGAATTTATGTGTTATAAAGCCTCCTACCTACAACGAAAACATTGACTATGTCAGTATCTACGTGTGTTTAAAAGTTGTCTGTTCCTCATCATTTGTACTCAACCTCACACCATGAATAAAGTGGCAGGCTTCCCTCTAAAGGCTACTGCAAACATTTAAAGTAATACCAAGTTTAGTTCAAACTTGTGACCTGGGGGGAAAATCCTTTGTATGATGTGGCAGAAATGAACAGAAGTGAACATTACAACTATATATTTAAGGAAATTTTAGCCATTAAATTAACATGCAAAAGTCACGGGCAATAAGGAATATTCTTTTATTTCTTTTTGGTGAACATTATTAGTACCCTAAAGTAATCCCTCAGTATAGATTTTATGCTACTTCCTGACAGAAAATATACAAGCTTCTTTTCCATTGTGTATAAGTAATGATACAGTGAAAATATTAGCATCCATCAAGAGTTTTTCAGTATGGTCAATATCCCTTTATTTACGTTCTTAGAAAAGAGTGGCAATAGAGAATGGGCTCACAATTAATGACATACACATCAGATAAAAAAATGAGAAGTTCATTATTTTAAACCTATTGAGCAGTGTGCTAGCCTAATAAGTTCTGAAAGAAAAAATAATAACTGATTCAAATACAGGAATTGAATTTACCTTTTTAGGTATTTCTGCCTGCAAGAGGCAGGGTTCTCAATAAATGCCACTTCATTAAGCAGAAATATCAATAGTACAGTTTGAATGTGATGTTTAAAACTCCAGGTCTGATGCCAACTCAAGGCAAATGTAGAGAATCCTTCCTGCCAGCCAAAGGGACATTGCTCCGCCATTAGACATTCTAGTTTTATCCTAAAATGAATACAAGTAATTTTTGTCCTTGTGATTCACTCTTTTATCCTACCCTACGTAAATCTTTCCCTTCTCAGAACACCAATGAAATATGTAGTCTGTTTAATATATTTTAACAGATATTATTCACTATCTTGTATATAGAACTTTCATTTTGCCCTAACCATACTGTTACTCTTTAGAGTCAGGAATTATATCCACATAGAACCCATGAGTCTATAAGTGCTCAGAATGAATACTCAGAATCATGGATTTCTTGGTCTGGAAAGGGCTATGAAATAACACTGTCCAACTTCCCTCATTTTCCCAGTGAAAAACCTGGGACCAATTAAGTTTAAGGTATTTACTCAAGATTCCTCAGTTTTTAGTTTGATTGATACTTTTTTCAAAATAAAATTCAAAAAAATGCATGTTTTACTCAAAGGTTTACCGAGACATTTCAAAATAACTACTTCTTTTTCAAATACCTATCCAAACACCCCAAATCATGATGCCCCCATAAAACCCCAAGTCGTGAACTAGCTATTGAAACAGGTATAAATATGTTACTACTAACAAATATGTTATTACTAAACGAACATTATTACTCGGAAACATAATTTATTTTTTGACATCTTAATGTAACCATAACGAATATTCTTTGCAATATATCCTCCTTGGAAAATCTAGAATTCTATTTATTCTTTAAATTTAATTTTGATCAGGAGAAAAACAAATTTTTGTTAATATCCTGAATATTGTCTAAAACATTTATAATCGCGAAGCTACTATTGGTCAGCAAACTCTGTAAAACTCAGTGGCATGGAAATAGCATTTCTTTTTCTTTCTTTTTTTTTTTTTTTTTTTTTTTTTTTGAGACAGAGCCTTGCTCTGTCGCCCAGGCTGGAGAGCAGTGGCGTGATTTCGGCTCACTGCAAGCTCTGCCTCCCGAGTTCAGGCCATTCTCCTGTCTCAGCCTCCCGAATAGCTGGGACTACAGGCGCCTGCCACCATGCCCGGCTAATTTTTTTTTTTTTTTTCCCCAGTAGAGTGGGGTTTCAACATGTTATCCAGGTTGATCTCGATCTCCTGATCTCGTGATCCGCCCGCCTTGGCCTCTCAAAGTGCTATGATTACTAGGCGTGAGCCACCGTGCCTGGCCTGGAAATAGCATTTCTTTTTTCAGTTTCAAGCTGGAGTTTGTGGCTTCAGTGAGATGGCTCTAGTGTATGTGTTACTTATGATCAGAGGGCAACTACGAAGCAGCATTGCACCTGACCACTTAGATAGGCAAACAAGTCTTTCTTCAAGACTATTGCAATAGCGGAGAAAAACTGAATTCAAGTCCTAATACAAAAAGAACAACTGGTAATTTATAGTCCACAGACACATAAGGACTCAGCAAGGGGAATATTATTAAGAGAAACTTGGTTAGGTAGCAAGAGTGAAGGAGGTAAGGAACATGATTAGATATCAATGGTGGAGGAAGAGAAGCTTAACTGGATATCAAGGTTGGGGAGATTCTTAATCAGCTGCTTTAGCAGGATTCTTTTCTGAAACTGGGCTCCCTAAGTCACTCATGGACACAGAGGGGGGTCAGACAAAATAAGGGCTCAACTGGTCTGAACAAACTGTGGATAAGGAGGGAATCTTTACCACGGTGCAAGAAGAGTCCTTGTTAATACCCAAAACATGATTTTCTCAAGAAAGTAGTAGAAACATAAAAGAAAAAGCTCGGTTACACCTTGACTCAGCCTTCACTTGAGTCAGGTGTGCTGACTTCCCATTCGCCAGAGTCAGTCACATGGTCAAGTCATAATGGCCTGTGAAAGTAAACATCGAACACAATAGGAGGTAGAGGAGAATAAATATTTGTGAAAGAATCATCCACAGGCCGGGCGCGGTGGCTCAAGCCTGTAATCCCAGCACTTTGGGAGGCCGAGATGGGCGGATCACGAGGTCAGGAGATCGAGACCATCCTGGCTAACACGGTGAAACCCCGTCTCTACTAAGAAATACAAAAAATAGCCGGGCGAGGTGGCAGCGCCTGTAGTCCCAGCTACTCGGGAGGCTGAGGCCGGAGAATGGCGTGAACCCGGGAGGCGGAGCTTGCAGTGAGCTGAGATCCGGCCACCGCACTCCAGCCTGGGCGACAGCGCGAGACTCCGTCTCAAGAAAAAAAAAAAAAAAAAAAAAAAAAGAATCATCCACATGATCACTGAATACAATCCTCCTCTCTCTGTTGGGAGAAACATCCAAGTCCAAGGCTTTCCAGTGGTGGAATAGTGGAGTGTTCACATTCAAGAACAACCTGGCAATGACATTTTCAACTTTATTCATCTTCTCTCTTGCAGAAGTCCCTTCCTCCATACATTTCTCTCCAGGCAGGCAATTTTCTCATTCATATTAACTATCGCTTAGTATGGATAATAGAAAAATTCACTTTTCAGCTTTGCTTCTTAATCAGTTCATTCTGCTGTAAGTCAAGTTTCTTCTTTATCTTTTTGTAATTGTTTCAGTGTCTGCCATAAAAGGAGAAATCATCTCAGAGGCCTAATTTTGACAGCAAAAGGGAATAAATGGTAAGAAACAATATACTCCTAAATTAGTACAAATCCAGATATTACGGAGAAATATATTTTAAAATTGGGGGTACTTGTATAAGGAAAAGAAAGCAAAATTATAGATATAACAATAGGCAAGGCAAGTGGATGTTTATGTAGAATGAGAAAAACCTCAACAAATTTTTTAAAGTTAAAAAATCTAGGAAAATTAAAACCTAATGAAACATCTACCTGTCACATCACTCTATGATAATATTTTCCCTTAAATGCTTATCAGAGTAATTTCTTATCACTTCTTCAGAAAACAATGCTTTAATATAGTTGTATTTAAAATAAAAAAAATATTATCTTTTTTCTGGTTAGATAGTTATATTAAGAACTATCTTTATGTAAAGGCACTAATATCTTAGGATTTGTGTCAAAATCGGGACAAATTTAACGATATGTTTTATACATAAGCTGTAATATTTGAGGGCTTTATTTATCACATTTCTGAGAGAAGAGAGTGTCTATTTTCATCAAGCCTCTATGAGAAATAAATTCTCCTATTATAATTATTATAACTAATAATTGGACAACCATTGCATAGCCAGGCTTTTGGTTTCGTATGTATGACTTCTAGCTCTGCTATTTTGTCATAGCACTGGTTGAGTCAGTATAGCAGATTTTTTACAATATTTCTAAGACCCATTTATGTTGGGGTCCGTGCCGGGGGTGGTGGAGAATGAAAGAACACACAAAAGACAAAGACACACAGAGAACATGGCGGCTGCACTCAGAGCCTCCGCCTCACTTTATTTATACTCCATAAACCCCACGTCAGCAGAAAGAATGCAATGCAAAACAAACTTTCTTTTCCCACATGTAACCTACTCAGTTCCTTGTTTCTATGCTCTTCCTTATCTGCTCGCCTTCTTGGCGCCTACGGGAGTTCATTAAAAGTTCAATTGGAGATACTGTCCTTGAGCCCTATCTATTCTCAGCATACTGTTTTCAAAGGCCCCTGCAAATTATATTATGCATGATTAATAATATACAAAGCACCAGTGAGGAAAATTGGTTCCCCATTACAACTCTTCATTTCATGAAATTTAGAAATGGAATAACTTCATCCAAATTTATGAATTGTGAGTGTGGGGCCTACTATGGTTTGAATATCCCCTCCAAGATTCCCGTTGAAATTTAATTGCTATTGTAAAATTATTGGGAGGTAGGACATTTAACAAGTCATTAGAGTCACGAGGGCTTTATGCTCCTAGGTAGATTTAATTCCTTAATTAAAGGCTTTTGGGAATCGACCCTTTTTGCCTTTCTACTTTCTGCTATGTGTTAATATAGCAAGAAGGTTTTTACTGGTTGCTGGCTTTGACCTTGTACTTCCCAGTCTCCAGAACTGTGAGCTAATAAATTTCTATTTATTATAAATCTCATAGTCTCAAGTATTCTGTGTCAAAATATGTGAAAGTGGAAAAACTAGGAGAAAAGTAAGAAGCAAATGAGAAGCACAGATATGTGTGTCATCATTAGATTCAAATGTAAATTAAATTTGTCCAGTAGATTTCATTATCTTTCACTATTTAAAAATGAGTCAGGTCAGGCGTGGTGGCTCACGCCTGTAATTCCAGCACTTTGGGAGGCTGAGGTGGGTGGATAATGAGGTCAGGAGATCGAGATCATCCTGGCTAACACGGTGAAACCCTGTCTCTACTAAAAATAAATAGATAAATAAAAACTAGCTAGGCGTGGTGGCGGGTGCCCATAGCCACAGCTACTCTGGAGGCTGAAGCAGGAGAATGGCATGAACCCAGGAGGCGGAGCTTGCAGTGAGCCAAGATTGGGCCACTGCACTCCAGCTTGGGCGACAGAGTGAGACTTTGTCTTAAAAAAAAAAAAAAAAAAGTTAAAATTAAAAGTAAAAAAAAAATCAAAGTGCCTAGCAAACGCATGAACATATCTATGTCTGTATTATTAAAATACTCTATTTAAAATCTCCTGATGGTCTAAAATAGGGGCATAACAGTGATTCAGAGAAAGAAAATATAAATGGCGACTAAACGTTGAGGAAGCTTTTCACAAAATTAACTAAAATGAATTAACATTAAGTCAGTAAAAACCACTCACAGATTTTTTTTTTCTTCCAGTGGGCATGCAGAATATCTAAACAAGGACAATAGTATCAGATTGAATTAGCCTGCTCGTATAAATCAACAGCCTCAAAGGGGAGATGTGAAAGTCACTGACTCTTCACAGATTTTCACATAGAGAGACAAGTATGGCTTTACGTATAAGAGTTACTGACTTGGCCGGGCGCGGTGGCTCAAGCCTGTAATCCCAGCACTTTGGGAGGCCGAGACGGGCGGATCACGAGGTCAGGCGATCGAGACCATCCTGGCTAACACGATGAAACCCCGTCTCTACTAAAAGATACAAAAAACTAGCCGGGCGTGGTGGCGGGCGCCTGTAGTCCCAGCTACTCCGGAGGCTGAGGCAGGAGAATGGCGTGAACCCGGGAGGCGGAGCTTGCAGTGAGCCGAGATCGGGCCACTGCAATCCAGCCTGGGCGAAAAAGCAAAAACGGGCCACATAAAAAAAAAAAAAAAAAAAAAAAAAAAAGAGTTACTGACTTAAGACAGAGAAATATTTAGAGATTCTCTGTAGTGAGCATGGGAGTCATACTCTTTTTGAGACAAGGAAGTGGGGAATTGTTGCTTAATAGTTGTACTTTTAGCTTTGCAAGACAAAAAATTTCTGAAAACTGATTGCACAAAAACAATGTGCACCTACTTAACACTATTTGACCACACACGTAAAACTGATTAAGAATTTAGCCATTTTATGTTATGTATTTTTCTGTTACGTGTTTTCTGTTATGTGTTTTTTTAACGGCAATACAAAAATATGTTTTGCTTTCCAAAACTCTTCACAGTATTGTTTAAAATAGTCACCTTCTTTTCAGGCTTACTATAAGATGATATCTTTTTTTTTTTTTCCTACTTTCTAACAACTCTGCTGTAGCCTTAAGCCATCACATAGTAGCAGATCAAAGCATGTGCCCTTTTAATACATACTTTTAATAATGCTCAAAGAAAAGTAGTTCCAAGCTACCTCAGGCCTCTTTGTAGTCTATATTCAACAGAAATGGTAATTATAATTGTAAATTATCTAGAATTGTAAGAGTATATACTTGTTTTATTGGCTAATTGAGGGAGAGGAGCAATAATAATTTAAGGTCTTAGTTCATTTAAGAGGAACAGGCTTGAAGTTAAGTGCTTATTTTGCCACAAAGTTTCAAAATATATTAGCAGATAGTATTTCTGCATTATGATAACAGACACTAAAAGTACATTGGTGATTGCCATTTGCCCCTGCTCCAATTTGACAACTTCTGTGTGTTTACTATTCAAGATTCTTCTCAATTGACGAACTGCTCCTTAACACAACTCAATGTTATCAGGTATAGTTGTGTGGCAGAAGTAATAGTTATTCACAAATATCTTTTATCTCCTTTCTCCTAGACACTTGCCTTGGAATTAGGCACACCCATGCAGCAACACTTTATTCAACAGCATTTAAGGAGAGGTGTGTAGTTCAATTGTTGGCCCGGTGCATGATCAGTTCCCAGCATTCCCTGGCATACCTTTTTCCCCTTTCCACTGATTGTGACGATGAGGCCTGCTGTGATCCTGGAAGCCACATTTTGAAAATTGCAAGGAAATGAAATATGTTTTATTGAGTCTGAAGCACTATATAGTTTGGTTTCTGTTTTGTAGCATTTTAGTATACCTTAAATAATTCAAAGTTGAAAGAAGCAAGCACATAAGCCCACAGAGCAGAAGGGATTCAAGTATAACTCCCCCAACTTACAACTCTAATTATCATGGATCATTGACGAAAGGTCTATAAAACTGTGCATAGGACTTGGTAGACTGTCTTGTGTGAATCGTTGTCTACTAAATGATAAGGATTAGAAATGGTATCATACTAAAATCAGAAGGGAAAACAGTAGGTCAATATCTTCTGTCTGCTAAAATCTGTCGGAGAATAGCAATTGCACATCCCCCTCACCTCGCAAATAAATTTTCGTGCCTGAAGATAACCTGTGGTGTGTGTGGTGTGTGTGTCTGTGTGGAAATTGAAGGTCAGTCTTAGCAGACAGTGAGGCAGAGATTTGCATACAAGAAGTTTATCGGAAAGTAGTCTCAAGTTCAACCCCTGTTGGCGAGTAAATAAGGTAGGATTGGGCAGGAGGAGAAGTTGAATTGCAATGCAATTTCACCAAAAGTCTCAGCAGAGCACACGAAGAACAAAAATGTCAGCACCTGGAATTACTCTTCAGGAATCAATCAATGAAGGCAAGTAAATCAGACTCTCATACCTTTGCATCAGCCAGTCACTACATGTGGACTGTCCATTGGGCAGATAGTTTTCTTCTGAAGGTGTTTCCCAGGCTTGAGTATCCCAATAAGGCCCTACCTCACCCAGTGCAAAGAGGATTACTGACACTTTTAAGGAATATGGGCATGGGGCACTCTAACTGATAATAACCCACTTCTGCTTATTCGTGCCAATTAGATTCCATTATCATTATGAGTAGCTGTGCTATTTAATTTAATGCAGAAAGTGCTAGGAGAGATAGAAACTTTCATCCACAAAATGCATTAATATATTGTTCAGACTACTGCCTAATGGTGAGCAATAGACCAAGGAAGAAAGAGAAATGAGTTTGAGACTGTCCTCTGAGACAGTGCCTACGATGGGTCAACTAATATGCCACAAAAGACATATAAGATCTCTGATAAGTATTTACTGATTGAAAAAAATCAGTTTAATCTATGTGAAGAAATTGTGTTCATAATTTCTCACACAGAGTAGGCCATCAAAATATTTATTGTGTGTTAGATTCACATTTATAGTAAAAATTTGATTATGTATAAATGTATCTGTTTTCATGCAGTATACTTGACTAACACAGGAACTTTTCTTTTCTGGGGCAGGTTGATGTGGCTAGAAAAGAGAGCAATGGGTGTGATTTAATTTTGCACACCCAAGTTATCTATACTCACCAATATTAAAACAGAATTTTAACTCTGTCAAGAAAAGTTCAAACTTTGTATCATAATTATTTTCCTTCTTCCAAAGACTCCTTGTTCTCTCCCCAGGGCCCCTCCTCAACCCCCACCTCCCCAAGCAAGCTTCTGAGTGCAGAAGGAAGAAGGAACAACAGGGAAACAATGGACCATCCATGGTCAATCTATTCCCAGTGACTTCCATGTGATAGATAGGATGTGACACCAGGCATTTGAACATCGTAACTAGCATTACTAATGTCTTGGTCTTGGTAGGAATTTGGGGGTATACACCCCTCTGAATTAGTCTGTGATCCATTCTTTGGCATCTAAAGGTAAGAGCTACACAGTCAGAATCTTCTTTACCCCTAGGCTATTTCTTATTCTGTGGTTCTATCTGTAGTTCTGCCCTTCTGTCCTATAGAATAATGTGAATGAACTTCAAAACACCTGCCCAGATGCTACTGTAAAACTTAACAGATTGACCACTTAGTGCTTTTTTGGAGGTATAAGCAAACCGACAAATTTGTAATCTCTCTGGTACATATTGGATCATTTCATCTCCAAATAGTTTGAATGTCACTAGCTGTGACACTTATACCTCATGCATATACACAAAGTTTAGGATCATCTAAATATACATTAGCATACTTAGCTAAACTAATCATAGCTGTAACAACACAGACATAGGGACATAATAAATATTTATTAATAAATATGTGAAATAGCACAAGGTGTGTAGAGGACTACGTGCTCACAAACAGGGTGTTCCCGATAAGTCCTGCTCTCGCAAACGAAGCAGGGAGTTCCCCATAAGTCCTGCTCTTGCAAACAAAGCAGGGCGTTCCCCATAAGTCCTGCTCTTGCAAACGAAGTCAGGGAAAGGTCAGAAAAACAACAATGTGTCTTGTGACTTGGTAACATTCCACAAACGACTGTATAAAATAAAGCAGAGCGCGCCATTCGTGGCGGCCGCCATGTTTGTCTTGTCTTGTCTTGTCATGTGTGTTCATTCCTTTGTTTAGGAAACACGCGGACCCCAACAAGGTGGATGATGATGCTTGTGTTCTTCTATCATTGATTTTTATTCAGATTCATCTTATTAATTAATGAACTCTACTTGAAAATTATTAGTTAGCTATAAATATAGTTGAATGCAATAGCATCAGCTCATATTTCTTAATAAAAATTACAATTACAGAATAAGACTTTGCAAATAATCAGCAAGCATGATTTTTACATGTCCTTCAAAATGTACAAAAAACTCAGTAAAATAGATCTTTCTGGTATATTGGTTTTAATGGACCCATATTTACCCCTGGATGTCACCATATTTTTATTTGTTTATATAAAAAAGTGTCATATTGACAAAAAATCCTAATTGATGCTTAGTGACCCATAAAATTAATATTATTTAAAATATGCAAAAGCAATTTTCTAGAAACCACGTGGCTTTTTTAGTACTTTTCATCAGTAAATTTTTGCCATTTTTTTATTGTTCTTAAAGAAGTACCAACATTTCAGTGACTTATACCTAGAATGTATTGTCACCCCTGAGTTGTCTACAACTTTGTTCTGTGTCTACAAACAAGAAATCTAACTGAGTAAATAGCCTCTATGTGAGAAATATTGTGATTTTCATGAGGAATCAGACCAAGGGCAAATACTTGCGACAACCCTCAAAGTGCCAACTTGAATTCAGGTCATGTAAGTCCAACTCATATACCATTGGTCCACAAAGTCACATGGCCAAGTCTGATGTCAAAGGCATGGCAGGGTAGACACCTTCCATAGGAGCCCTGGGTGTTGCATGGCTATGGACCGGGATGTATAATCGCCTGACGGCTGGGGAAATAATGGCTTGGAAAAATTTGCTTACAAATTACAAAGAAGAATTTCATGAATCTCTATAAAAGTCAAATAAAAATAACTTCATTTGTCAGATTTAAGATATAACATATTTCATTTTCAGTGTTTGTTTTTCGAAACCAAGAGAAACTGTTCAAGGTAATTGACTCAAAACCAGAAAGTCTTATAATTCACTTCATGGGAGAGCTTATTTTGAAAGCTTCCAGGTTTCTTTTATTCTTGAGGTCAAAAATTGAATGACCACAGCGATATAGATTCCTTTGTAAGGCTCTGGAACACTTGCTATATAGATTTTATAAACATAGAGGGTGTTACAGAAGCGAATATTTTCTTTTCTCTATGAGATCAAAAACATAGAACTCCTATGATTTTTCTGTTCCTTAAAATCCTACTGAAAAAAACATAAGTTTGGCTTCTTTGGCGCAGAAAACTATCCGCTGAACAGATAAGGAGAAAATCTGAACTACAAGAATTGAGACATCTCTATAAGAAATAGTATCAAAGATAGTGGCACAGGCTGCCTTTTGGGAGAGAAACCTGCATATTAGGAGATAGAAGAAAATGTTCTTTCTTTGCATAACATTTTGTGCACTTATAATAGAGCATTAAATACTTGTATTATCTATTCAAAACATAAATACAAATAAACAAAAATCAGTAGATACCTGTATTGACTTGCACACTTCTAGGAACTCTCCTCTTTCCTCACATCTCTGTCTTCTTGCTCATTTTACTTTTATTGCTTTGATAATAGATTATGAAAGTTTAACTAGCCATCAATTATATTTCTTATTAAAACGCTACCAAAATAAATGACTTATTTTTAGTTTTTGTTCTATTCTTGTTCTTTCTCCTTATTTCTCTTTCATCATATTTTCCTAAAGTTATTCTATTCCACAAGTATTTTAAGATATCTAATAGCTGATTAGTACAATCTATCTTAAAATTCAGAAGGTTGAAAATGATTTTCAAAGAGGCACTTCTGAGAGAATGCAGATACTGTGAGAAAATGAAAGGAAAAGATACATTCTAAGGAAGGTGATTTATTGCTGATGTAGAAATCTAAACCAAACGTGATCAGACTTGAAGAAAATATAGCCACTATTTCATAATACACGAAGAGAGGATTTGTTTTGATGCTATTCTACACATCTAAAATAACTGGTGGGCTCAATACACACTGTCATTTTTTACCATTCCCTCTAACTGCAAATACAATTTTCACCAATGCATACAATTCTTCTAAGTGGCTGAAAAAATTCAAGTAATAATTTCCTCTTCTAATATGAGCACCTAGATATGATTAAGCAAAATGCTGACAATATAGATTCAGGCTGAAGCTAATTAATATTTGAAAATTACAAAAAGGAGCAATGTGGCCTTAGTTATTATGTATTTAAAACCTGCCAATGAAAATTTTTCTGCAACCAATTTTAAGTGTACACAAAATTTCAGGATTGCTTAGTTATTATTGTGAAATAATTGGCCAGGCACAGTGGCTCACTCCTGTAATCTCAGTCCTTTGGGAGGCCGAGTCGGCAGGATCACCTGAGGTCAGGAGTTTGAGACCAGCCTGACCAACATGGTGAAACCCTGCCTCTAAAAAAATACAAAAATAAGCCGGACATGGTGGCAGCACGCCTGTAATCCCAGCTACCTGACAGACTGAGGCAGGAGAATCACTTGAACCCAGGAGGCGGAGGTTGTAGTGAGCCGAGATCATGCCATTGTACTCCAGCCTGAGCAAGAAGAGCGACACTCATTGTCAAAAAAATAAAGAAAGAAATAAGGATAAATGAAATAATTGTTGGTTCTGTGTAGACTGTAGCTAAAAGTATTCTGAAACAAAGTTCTTAGTTTTGTTCTTAGTATATTGTCAGTATATTGTCACTACTCAATCAATATGAAAATCTTGAATCAAGTTATCAAGTATAGACATAATTTTAAAAATGATAATTTCTCAAATTCAATGTATAAGTGGATGAAAACCTGCTTTAAAAATACCTACAATATCCTATTATATTTACTGAAAATTACAAACTCACGGTAGCATTTGGTGCATGTCAAATAATCTCAGACTCTAGGGGTTTAAAGTAAGAACCATTCATCTATCTGGCTCATGGTTTCTTAGATCAGATACATGTTCATTTTTCACTTTTTTTTTCTTTTATGTTCTCATTTTTCTATATAATTGTTTGGGATATTAACTGATTTATCTTGCACATTTGATTTCTCATGCAAACTTATATTTTCCTGGTGTTTAGAATACCAGGATTTCAGCTAATGAAACTTGTAATTTAGGGGCTATTGGTTTCTCTGCTCTCGACAACACTCAACTGATTATAGCCAGAGTGGCTCATAAGCGAACATTATAGCTGTCATTCTTTTGTTTCTATTTTCATTTTTCTTACTTCTGTTTTTTGTTCTTTCCTTTATTTTCACATTTTCCTATAGCATTATTTGGGATATTTACTAATTTATTTCTCACAGTTGACTTCCCATGAGAAATTTTATTCCCTTTGTGTTTACAATACTACGATTTCAGCCAAAGAAACTTTTTACATCTCTCTCTGTAGTCTACTTTTTGCATGACATTTAATTTACACTCTATAACAGCAAATAGCTTATTCCAAATGAGTTCTTTACACACGACATGGGTGCATGCATGACTTTTCCCCAATCAGGATGTAAAAAGTAAATCCTGTAACTATCTCCCACTGGGAACCATTAAGTTGCTATAATAGTAGTTCAGAGTCAGCTTTCTCGCCTGTAATATTAAAGATCACCCTCTATTCCCTGAAGAATATCTTAAGTTGAGTAGTTCTCTCACTTGGCAACTATAACAGCTCTTAGCAAAACTATTATAAAAAGCACGCTCTGATAGATCCTGTCCTCCTATTACCATATGGACTACAGCTCTTATCGTAAACTGTGTCAACACATAATTAACCTACTAAATGGTAAGTGCAGTAAGGAAGTATAGTGAAATATAGAAAGAACTCAGATACTTTAATAAAAGTATTCTAAACACCACAATAGTAAATAAATAAATAAATAAATAAGAAGAGATAAGAAAAGCTCCCAACTAAGTACTTTTAAAAAGAGTATTGAAAAAGAACAAGGCTTGTTGCAAAAACATACAAATTCAAGTAATTTTTCTGTTCTCACAATCAAAGAGTTAATGTCAAATAATTAAACATTGAATTTTGATTTGGCAGGCTGTTACACAAATCTCAGGTTACTATGCCATTAGAGGAGCTATGGATATCAGAAAGAGAATATTCCTGCCTCATTAATTTTCTTCATTTGTTCCCTGTTATCTATGGCTTACTTTTAGGAAAAAAACGACGCCAAGATATTCATAGTCTGTAGAATTTGTCATCTTCTACTTCAATTGATTTTCTATAAAGGTGCCAAGGCAATTCAATGAAAAAACCAAAAGTTTTTTTTTTTTTTTTTAGCAACTGGTGCTGGGAAAATTAGATATCTTTATGCAAAAAGATGAATTTAGCACTTTTGTCATGTAATACAAAATTTATTTAGTAATAGATTATACCCCTAAATGTAATATCTAAAACAATAAAACATTTAGAAGAAAATATAGGAGAATATATTTGTGACCTGACTTGGGGAAAAAGTCCTTAGATACAGTAACATAAGTACAAAACATATTTTTTAAAAGTAATCAAAGACAATACTCTAGCACTTCAAAAGTTATTATTAAGAAAATTAAGACTGGGAGAAAATATTAGCGAACCATATTTCTCTTAATTTTCACAATATGCACAGAACTCTTACAATGATAAGCCAAATTCCAATTAAAAATGAGCAAAGCTTCAATGTTTCATGAAAACAGATATATAAATGGCTAATAATCACATGAAAAAGGCACTCAACATTATTAATCAGTAGAGAAATGCCAATTAAAACATGATAAAATATTACTTTGTCCCACTAGAATGGTTGTAATAAAAATGACAGACAATACAAAATGTTGACAGGGATATGGCAAATGGAATCCTCTTACATTGCTGATGGAAAAGTAAACTGGCACTTTGATGAACAGAATGGCAGTTTCTTTTTCAAAAAAATGATTACCAGCTTACCTTAAAACTCAATGATCCCATTCCAAGAAACCTTCCCAAGAAAATTAAAAAGCTGTCCTCACGGAGTCTTGGGTATCACACAGCAGCCTTATTTATAAGAGTTAAAAAGTAGAAACAATCCAAATGTTTATTAACCAGTAAATGGATGAACAGAACATGGGAGCAATATCCAAACAATGGAATACTACATACATGAAAGCAATGGAATACTGTACAACAACACAAATGGAATGAATACAGATGAGACTCAAAAATATGATGCTGATTTAAGGAATCCAGGTACAAATATTAACATGTTGTACAATTCCTTTCATATTAAATGTCTAGAAAGGCAAACCTATAGAAATAGATAAGTGGTTACCTGGGGTTGGGGTTCAATTGAGGACGAACTGGCAGCAAATTGGTACCAAGGATCTTACTGGGGTGAAGTGAATGTTTTAAAATTGGATTGTGGTGATCATTGTACAAACGTGTGACCTTATTAACACTCATTGCTTTAAACTTTTAGAATGAGTAGATTTCATGTTCTGCAAGTAATAAATAAGGATGATAAAAATAAGGTATATCAGAAATCGTTTGAATTGCTTTCAAATTGAAGCTGTCAAGCAAATGAGAATTGACATGGCATGTACATCGTTGATCTGATATTAGCAGAAAAACAATTCTTGTCATCCTACCATTCTGCAGGTATGAAGTTGTTCGGTTTTAAATATGTGTGTGTGTGTGTGTGTGTGTGTGTACACATATAGCACTTCTAGGAGATGTTTTTATATCTTCACGCAAATGATTTTATCTTTTGATTATTCCACTTAGGTGTTGGAAGGTCAGCTTTAATCTGTAACTTCTGCCTGTTGGGTATCATTTTGCACTGTGAATCCAAGCAGACCTAGTTGGATGCTTATTCCACATGAAAAAACATAAAAGAAGTTGCTTATTGTCTCAACTAAGTCTTCTTTTCTCTAAGTGTTCTTCATTATCGTCTTAGATGTTTTTGTACAACTAATATTTCTGTTTATTTCTGGACGGTATTTCTATTCATTTTGCTTCAAAATGTCTTTTTTTTTTTTTTCAAATCACACATTAGTTTAATCATGAAGACGTTATAGCAAAATAAAACTCTCTTGATTATCCTCATGCATAATTATGTTTAGACAGGTCTTCATCGCCCAGGACTCATAGATTTGACTTAAGCAACAGTAAGGAATTTGACATTCTAAAAACTGTCATTTTGTAATGTAGTGATTTCCAGTATCCCTTAAAAGTTTCCTATAATCATCTCTTTTATTGCAAATGGAATGAAATTTGCTTGGCAATTTATCAGAAACTATGCCTATCCTTGGGTGCCCTTGATGTAAGTATGCTGACTTTGAATGGGCTATTTATCATATAAAGCCCTCAGAGATCTCAAAGGAGCATAGGCCTGTGTATTGTCATGTTCAAGTAAAATCCAGTACGTCTACTCTAGCATTGAATAGAATGATGCTACAACAGATACCCTGGTATTGGGTTTGTGTTATGTTGGCTCATGTTTAATGCCTTTATTTTGCATTGTATTATGATGAGGCACACTTACCCATCTCTCTCTACTTCAAGATTTTATTATTTTTCAAGAGTAGTCTTGGGACTTTGACTTAGATGATCTGATACAACACTGAGTGGATAATATCACAAAAAAGGAAAATGACCTTTATTTGCCCACTGCCTTCATTTTTTTTATTAGTTTTCAATTTATCTTTTTCGAAGATTAGATGTTTGTGGGATTCTTTAAAATGAGGTCATTTAAGAATTGTTTAATTATATTATTTTAAGTCAGTCTGAGTTGCAGGATCAAATAAATGACATACCATAGTCAAAGACATAATTGAGAGAGGTGTCTTAGGGCTTCTGGTCTCTGCAGGATGTATGTTTTATTTCACACAGGAATAGCCAGGAAGAAGAATATGAGAAAAACATATGGCTTTAGACATTTCAAAACCTATTTTTTTATTTCTTTCCTTTTTTTCTCTCCCTACTTATATTTAATTATATACAAACACAATTTCCCACTTTTTGGTTGGAGAATTTCAGTGTCAGATATTCAACTAGGAACCCCAACATTTGAACAAGCACTAAAATATGCTTTTATTTTGATATCATTTTACAGAGAGAAATACAAAAAAAAAACAAATAATAATGTTGCTAACTAAACATTGCTAACAAAATTTAAAAAAAAAAATGGACTCTGAATATATAGAAAAGAGCAGCTCAAACCTGACAAAATGAAAACCGGGATATTGATAGAAAATACATTTTATATTATATATTAAATATAATTTTACTATATCCAATTTTGATTTTATCTATATCTATATGTATGTCTAGGAGACGTGATATCAAAGATATATAATCACTGCTTATCAGAAAATAGATTTTGTTTTAAAATAAGTGGACTTTGTTTTAAGATCAATAAAACACCTAAAAGGGAACACATTTTTAAATTTATTAGGTGCTTCTAAAGTATTAACATATGTTTGAATTTCTTGAATGCATACTCTCCAATAGCAAGAAAATCTAATGGACTGCATATACTTATTTTATAACATGTTATACAGTATTAATTTGTTAATGTTATTATTATTGACATAAAGTTGAGGTCTGGATGTACAGTTGTATCATGGGTTGGATAATATTTTCATCATTTAAACTTTTTTCATACAGATAAATGTTAAACCAAATCCATCTTCCTGAGTAATGCTGACTCCAAACTTCCTGTATTAGTTAATGGCATGATTTTTTTTTTATTTAAACTTGAAAATTCAGATCAATGTCTAACATAATCCTGTGCCTCATTATCTATGTCCAAGAAGTGATAGTATCTTTTAATTTCTCATTTCAAAATTATTTCAAAATACTTCATTTTATTCCTTCCTTGTTTGTCTTGATCCATGCCCTAGCCATCTCGGCACCATAATCACATCTTGTGTTATTTTTTTCTTGATTCCCAGTAGATTAAAAAGCAATCAAATAAAATATTTTAATTTTATAATTAATAAATATATATAATTTATACAACTATATGTTATACATTACATATAATATATACTTATATTCTATACTATATTGTAATATAGTATATATACTAATAAATATATTCATAACATATTAATATATATTAATATTAATATATATAATAAACATAGGTTAACCAAACTTATTTATTCATTAATTTGTCACAACATAAGTCTTAACTGTAACCAGTCTGGTTTATAGTAGCTTCAAGCCTGTAGGGATCTTCCCACCTCTCCAAATTATACTCCTTTTTAAGGACCCATTTTAAACCCAGTTATATTTTGTTGTCTTCTCTAATAACCTCAGAACATATCAGTATTGCTAATATTTCTTGTATCTCTCCTTTTTACATACTCACTAACAACCCATAGCTGTTCCCAAAATGTATTTTGTCCAATTTTTTTGAGCAATGGGGTGGTAGTAAGGTGAGAGTTTGGATTTCACTCATTGATGGCGGCTCTCAGGCTAAGTAGAAAGCTTTACCAGTTAGTACTAAATCTGATAATTCAGTTTTCACAGGCATCACTTTGAGAAAGAAGAGAAAGGCATTCCAATTACATCCACCAAGTATAAATCATGATTCTGAATCCTGACACTGATTGTCAGAATTCAGTGTGTGACCTTGAGCAAAAGATTATTTTTCTTCTTCTTCTTTTTTTTTTTTTTTTTTTTGAAATGGAGTCTCACTCTGTCACCCATGCTGGAGTGCAATGACGTGATCTCAGCTCACTGCAACCTCCACCCCCTGGGTTCAAACGATTCTCCTACCTCAGCCTCCCGAGTACCTGGGATTACAGGCACCCACCACCACACCCAGCTAATTTTTTTGTGTTATTAGTAGAGACGGAGGTTTCACCATGTTGGCCAGGCTCGTCTTGAACTCCTGATATCAGGTGATCTGCCCACCTTGGCCTCCCAAAGTGCTGGGATTACAGACGTGAGCCACCGCGCCCTGCCAAGATTATTTCTCTTCTAACTAAGCATCAGTTACATCTATAAAATGGCACTGACTTTTTTTTTTTTTTTTACATTACTGTTGGGTCTTTTGAATAAGGTAACAAGCATATGTACGGACTTTGAAAATTAGTGTATTCCATGTAAGAGCTGAGTCAAATGTACATTTCTAGTCAAGTCAGTGAGAACATCAGTAAAGTAAGTCTGATCTCTACCCGTTTGCAACTTTGCTGAGTCTGAAGGGCATTGTTTTATGACAAAGCTTTCCTTTTTAAATGTTATACTTATTTTTATTCCGAATGGAGATGCATTTATGATAGGGATAAAGTTTTTCATTATAAGAATACTTAATTGTATATACCCTTGGTTTGGCATGTAGTTGGTGGTAAAATATGTAGTTGCTGTACACTTCTGACAGCCAAAGACTTTTTCTTTGGTTTCCAGAGATCATATTGTTCACTATTTTGTATTCGCCATTTGCCTTAACAAAGCAATGTATATTATAGGATTCAACAGTAACTTGTTGGATGGATATTTAAAACCAGTCAATTTGTGAGGGCAAAATGGTGTTTTTTAGTAATCAAAATATTTTGCACCATTGACATCAATAACTCTATTCTGCTGTATCACATGACAGTAAAGAAATATGAAAGGCAAGCATTAGAGGTCAATGACAACAAAAACAGAGTTCAGCTGCCATAACCCAGATCCTGACTCCACTGGTACTGTATGACCACCAAATGTTATTCTCATTTGTAAACTAGATAAAATAATAGTAGCATCTTCACATGTGGTGTAAAACTATAAGTAAAATATTTAATAGGATGCCTGATGCCTAGTAGGTGCTCAGTAAACCAATCTACTTATTATTAGTCATGGATATCATAGTATTTTACTATTACTGCTACTGGATAACTAGTCCAATCTCCATTTTCTGCTGTGCTCTGGCACAGCAGGTTGTATTCAATAGTTCATGAATCATCTGCTCTTCCCAGTCTATCTGGATATTACTCCTCAATCTGAATCTGAATGCCAAAATACTCAATATCACAGTTCTGTGAACCTATCTTCTCTTTCCTTCTGTCACTTGGTTTTTTTGTTTGTTTGTTTGTTTGTTTGAGACAGAGTCTCATCAGACTCAGGCTGGAGTGCAACAGTGCGGTCTTGGTTCACTGCAACCTCCCACTCCCCGGTTCAAGCGATTCTTGTGCCTCTGCCTCCCAAATAGCTGGGATTACAGGCACGCGCCACCACTCCCAGCTAGTTTTTGTGTATTTGGTAGATACGGAGTTTTGTCATGTTGGCCAGGCTGGTCACGAACTCCTGGCCTCAAGTGACCCACCCACTTCGGCCTCCCAAAGTGCTGGGATTACAGGCAAGAGCCACCGCACCTGGCCCTGGCCCTTGTTATTGACATAAATATCATCCTATGCGATCAGATGACAGCTTACATTTTCATAAACCCTCTGATTTCAGTTGCTGCTGGAGGGTTAGATCCACATGGCTGTGATTCACTATTTTGCTGATGGTGAATTTCTCAAGTGAGCATGGTTTGTCTTTGCCTTCTGCCCTCAGACTCTTTCTACACGAAAGGGGGTGATGATAGGAGTCAGTGTGCATACATATGTATATATATTTCAAAAGAGGGCACAGTTACATCCCTGAGGGGAACCTTAGGCCAATGAGGGAAGGAGTTTTCTGTTTTTTGCTTGGAAAATTCTGAGGGATATTCTGTATATCTCTCCAGAAATCTGAGTGTAATCGAGCCATGTTACCCACAGTGGTCACCTCAATAAAGCCCCTTTACATTGACTCTGAAGATAATCTGACACATAAACTATATGCACATGGGCCTTTCATTCATCCTCTGCTTCGATGGGAATGCAAGCAAGATCAACAATTTTCAGGATCTAAAAACACTGAACACTGAATATTTCTTTTCCCTACATTATGTATCTATAATTAAATACATATCAACGATTCTGATGCAATTTCTTGCTTTTGTTTACCTTTTTCTCGTTCAAATCATTTCAATTGAATGTGTACAACATATGATATGGCAGAACGCAGATAAAGAAAATATGATCTTTTCCATAGTTGCAGACCACCTGGTAGGCAACTTCATCTCTTTGTTGTTTTGGGGTCAGAAGAGAATGTGGTAGATTGTATTACTCTTCAAAATGATCACTGGCCTCTATGTGGTTCTCTCTAGAAAGGTTATATATCTCTGTCATATTAACCTCCGGCTTAACAATGTGTCTGTGATTTTCTTTGGTCAAGGGTATATACACAGAAGTGGTGTTAGTCACTTCAGAGCAAAAGTTTTTGTTTTTGTTGTCTGAATAAGAATTCCCTTGTTTTTATATCTTCTTTCCCTCCGTCTTCAAGGATACTGGAAATGCCCCATAGTCTAGTTGGGTCTGGCAGCAAAAAAGTTGTGAAACAAATCTTCACAATTGTTTGTATATGGTTGTATAAAATTGTGTGCAGCTAACCGATAATAAAATGTAGAGGAGACAGAGATACCCATTAAGAGACTGCTACAAATGTCTTGGAAGTAAAAGTTCAATCAATGCAATGCAACAACAATGACAATGATAATGGTGGATAAAGCAAATGATAAAATGATGCTTTTAAATAGTATTTAGGAAGTAAAACTGATGAAACTTGACTCACTGGATGTAAGTATAGGGGTAATAATACTTGAATAGTGGCTCATATTACATCATGGTTTAATTTTTCACGGTTTTGTGATGAATTTTCCTTTGTTTATTGCCCTTTGATCTCTTCCTTGCCAACAGAGTAATCTTATAGCATAATTTTGATGATGTCATTCCTTTTCTAAACAGCTTTTTATGGCTTCCATTGCCAATAAATTAAGTTTGATATCCTTAGCCTTAATTATTTGTCCTAATGTTTTAGTGTCCATTTTTATCTTTGAAGTCTTTATTTTCTTAAACAAATTCTATTGATTTATTGTATTTTCCCAAAAGTAATTTTTGAATTTCTAGGCAAATATCTTGTCCCAGTCATTATATTTGCTTTAATGCTTGTTTTCCTACCTCTGCTTACATTAATTGTAACTTGCTTTAGTCAGGAGATATTAGATACTACTAGTATAGTAACAAAAAATACCCAAATCTCAGTGGTGTAGAACTAAAAGCTATTTTATCCTGCCATACTACATGTCCATCTAGGGATGAATAAGACTCCAGTATTCTCTTCTTTCAACAACCCATGCTGATAAAGTGCGCACAAATTTATATTTGTTCTTCAATATTCTGTTTGGAAATGGCAATATTGTTTTCCATTCATATTTCATACTAAATCAGATACCAAGACTGCAGAGAAGTGCATCCCTCCTACAGGGAGAGCAGCAAAAATCTGCAAAACACGCACACCAATGTAATTTATTACATGGTCATTTTCAATCTCTTTCAAATCTCACTGATTTCGTTAATTTGATCTTCTCCACTCCACTTTCAGATGCTCTTTTTTCTCCAACTTTTGCCATTTGTACTAATATTGCACATCTTATAGTGCCCCAGGAGGGGTCAAAACATTTATCTTTTAAATGACAGATAGCAAACATTTTAGGCTTCATGTTGTAATTCTCTGTGACTACTTCTCGACTCTACCATTGTAATGCAAAAGCGGTCATGGACAATACATAAAAAATCGGCAACACTGGATTTCAGTAAGTCTTTGTTTACAAAAGCAGCTGGCTGGTCTTCTGTTGTAGTTTGTAGACCCCTTAGCTAGAGCAATGACTGTCCAACCTGAGTGTGCATTGGAAGCATCCAGAGGGATATTAAAGCATAGATTGCAGGGTCCTACTCTCTTAAAGTTTCTGATTTGATAGGCTAGGGAAGGGCTTGAGAACTTGTCTTTTCAATAAGTTCCCAGGTGATGTTCTTGCTACTGGTCCGGGGACCACACATTGAGAACTCTTGACCTGTAGAACAAAGACAGTGTTCTGTAGCCAATGACCTATTATTTGTGATCAAAAAAGGAATTTAAATAAATGAAAAATATACTATACAATTGAGGGAAAAGCAATGTTTATGGTTCATTTTTTCATCAGCATATTCTTTTCTTCACAAAATCCAGGTGACCAAACTTAGCCAGAGACTGCCCTGAATGAAATTTTATTGGCTACATAAATGAGTTACAATAAAGTTAGCATTCACCTTGTTATAGCGACACAGCATACAGTGTATAAATATTACATTTTTCCATGCCTCCTTTCACATGATAGACAGGTCACGAAATTGTTTTGTTTGTAAAGTCTCCCCAAGCCATTTCAATTTGTCACGATACACAAAGCTTGGCTACACCAACTACATCAACCCATTTGCATTCAGTGAAACAAAAAGATTTCAGACAGTCACAATAATTTTATTCTTTTTCCACACTAGCATTGAAAAGACATTATTATTTGTGCAATTTGAGCTACCAATCCTACTGTACATAGACATATTTTTAAAACTGTATTGAGACTCTGTACTCGAGATTTTTTATAGAACAAAATTAAATGATTACCTGAAATATTGTGGCATTCTTGATGTCTAAATAATAAAATGACTGAGATTCTTAGAAAATACACAATTCTTGGTGAATATATTTAAGCAAATGTTTATTCAATAATTAGCATTTTAATAGTGAAACACCAAGGAATATAATCATGGTTAAAGAATGTAAAGTTGTTTTGTGGCTTTTGGAGGAATAGGTTTTCAACAATTATACTTTTCATTGTAATATTTTATTGCCATTATAATATTCTATAAAGTTTTATGTAATTATTAATAAATTCTCTCATAAAGAGAAGTTAACATTAATTTTAAAATCTTACAATATTTAAACACGACAAAATTAAAACAGACCAGACTAATATATATAGTCTTAACAATCTTTACTTCTTCATAGAATCTGAACCAAGTTAAATCAGCCTAGAAACAAGTAAATGGATTAGGAGAAATTGCTTGCACATGGTTATTACCACAATAAGCATCTGATTCTCGTTTAGACAATTAAACAATGAAACAGCTTCCAGGTAAACGTAATTAATTGTCTTGATTCACAAAATAAAAGACTCAAGCGACTTAGTGGCGGAAAGACTAATAGAACCCACGACTTTTTCCTCCCAGTTGACAGTTCTCTGATATGCGATAGACCTCAAGCATTTAAAAAGCAAAGCTTCAGATGCTAACCCAGGTGCTATCACTTTCTCAGCGCCTAATCTTCACTCTCCGCTAGCTCCTTTAATGAGTCTTCTGAGAGCTAAGGAGTCCTCGGATTCATTCAAAGCATTCTACAATGAACGCTAGGGGGGAAAAAGAACAAACAAGATACATTTCGAATATAGGATTCAATTACTTTTCACAACTCAATGATGTGTCAAAGGCACGCTGTGTTTTGTTTTGAGGGCGGGGAGATGACAGGAGGGAATCCTGGGCCCCCATTGGCTCGCCGCTCGCCGCTGCAGTTGAGCTCCAGCCGCTCCGAAAGCATTATTGATCTGAAGGGTAAATGTGGAGGGAGCCACAGAGAGGGGTCCAGGCGTTTCTGAGAAGAGAGGCAGCCTCTTCCAGGAAGAAAGTGGTGTCTACTGGCTGCCCGGCCTGGAGAACCTTCTGTGAATGAAAAGGGACAAAATGCAAAGCAGTGTGTTGGCACAGTGATTTGGAAAGGGGAAACAGGAGAGAAGGGTCTCACCTTCCGCGCAAGGCTGGGCTGTTGGCACCCTGCTGCGGCCGTCCCTGCTGCTGCTCCTGCAACTGCCTTTTCTGCCATCAGGTAAGGCTTCCGTTTTTGATTGGGATTGCATCGCGTGTGTGCGATAGCTTCAGGGTGCATACACAGAAATTCATACATGATTAATAAAGTGATGCCTAGCGTAGTGAGAAGCTGAACGAAGCTGCACACAGATCTGGCAGCTGAATTAGGAGCTTGTGCGTGGTTTTGCTTTAGGAAACTTCGGTAAGTTCTAAACAAGTCTGGTCCTCAGAGCGTGAGAGGTTACATGAAAAGAGGAGGGAAAGAAATGTTTTAACCGCAAATGCGTCTTGGCATGGCTAAATTTTCAAATGAAAATAAGTAGATGCGTTAGATATCCAACTAGTTATTTTATAAATGGCTTTATAGATATCTGATTTTTACAACAAAATAATGAATGCTTTATTTTCAAAGAGCTTCCAGAAATACCGACCCCCCTCACTCATTTCTCCACTGACGCTGAAATTTATATACTTCATTCTTCATTTAAAAAATGCCACTGTAAAACCATTTAAATGTTTTAATGGCCTGCCTCTCATGGTTCAGCCATCTGAGTTTCCTACCATAAAACTAATCTGGGACAAATGAAAGAGATAGATTACCAGATCTGCTGTGGGTTATATAATATGCATTTCCAAATTATTTTAAGGTTATTAATCATTTGGTGATACATTTAACAAGGAGGAAATATGTGTGATATAGGACATAATGGCAAATCATTTTTCAAAAAAGACCTTCAGCATTTTATAAGTATTTTCTTATGTTTTTAACATCATTGTTTGTTTTTTGCTACATCAGGACCACAGTGTATTTAGAACCTCTGTACTTGAGAATACTTGATATCTCTTAGAGTCACATTTCTCTGTACTCTCTGGAGAGGGAACTGACATACTTTTGGCTGATTCTGCGACCATTTCATGATTCTCAATTTCTCATCGAGTATTTTGAAGCTCATTCACAAACTGCTCAGCTAGAAAATTACCTTACATACTGAGGGGGAAAACATTTAAATAGAGTAGATTCTGAAAATGTGTTTACAGTTTTAAATTACACTATACATGACAAAAACAGGAAAAATTCAACCATGCCAAGGAGCTATTAGTTTGATCTTCACTGTATACCTGAGCAGTTGTAAGGTTACAAAATAATGTCCAGACACACAGCTGTCAAGAAATACTGAACCTCATCATTCAGTGGCAGCACTTCATCATTAAATTATCCAAGACAGTTTAAAATATCATCTTATATATTTTTATTATTATGTCTAGCGGGGAATTCAACCGAATAAGTTTTTATTATAAATGTTTCCATGATTCTAGCAGAGTGTCTCTTCAGAATTGAAAGGCAGATGGTTACTTTGCCTAAACCATGAACAGGTGATTGACACATTGTTTTGGAGTTATTGAGTGGATAGCCACATGCAAAATAGGGGCTTCCCTTTAAGTAATTTAACTGATACATCAAGTTATTCAGCAATAAGATTTAGAAACTGTTTCTCCACCTTCCATGAAAAGGACTGAAGTAAAAAGAGGTTTCCTATTAACTTGAAAATCTAATTCTAGAACATAACATATTTTTCTCCTAATTAATAACTCTTACTTCAGAGACTAACTTCCAAGATTAACCCTGTCATTGTTAATCTCCTTCCCCATTAAAAAAATATATTTTTGATTTTCTGTGGTGTTCAGTAAATCTCTGCTTCCTGTGTTTTTAACTTCTACTGAGGTGTGCCATTTCCAAGCAGTAGGGGAAAGTTTTTAAACCACAAATGCTTTTTTCTTTTCTACTCACTCCTCTCACTGATCTGCTTAGTGATGTGACCATTTTAGATAATTCCTACAAAAAAGAGAAAGCTGCATTATTGTCGGGGCGGGGGTGGAGGGAGTGTGAGTCGCTTGTTCCGCGTGCAGAACGATATGTATTAAGTTCTTACTACAGCACAGCGTTTAGTTTATGAGAAAGAACATTTCTCTTAATGCCTCACGTGACATACTTACACCTCATATGACTCTATCCTTTGAGGATGGAGCGTAAAACTGATCTCCTTAAATTGAGCATCTTTGGAACCTGATATTTTGGCAGAGCCTATTTCATGTAACAGTTTGGGATATAGGTTGAAATCAATCCTTTATCATTATGAGATTAATAAGGATATATGTCACTCTTGCCTTTTAAAATGCATTGTGATGAACATCAAATCAGTCTTGCCATGATAGGAAGATTCATAGAGTGATGGCTCTCTTTAAAAGTGAGCCATGTTTTCACGTAAAAATATAAAATCTAAGGGCTTGGGTAATAAAATGACCTACTAGCAGACTCTGTTGTAAATTTCTTCATACTTCCAAAGGGAAAGAGTGATTACAGATGTCTCATTTAAAGTAAGATATTATCCTGTTCATCTTCTAGCAAATTATTGCCGTTTTAAAAGTAACTATGTCATAAATTATCATGTGATCATTACAACATCAATAGAGAACATTTTGCTTATAATCCAGTACCAATTGATATCCCTATTTATGTTAAATTATAGGTGGAAAATATCCTTCCTGTTTAACAAATATTGTGTTTTATTTTTATGAATAGGGTTAAATAGTACCCCAAAATACATTTAATCATTAAATAATTGAAAATGTATTATTTTTACTGGGAGCTTTTTGTTCTGCTAATGCATAATAATTGAACGATTTAAACTCATAGCTTTTAAAAGCATTTTAACTTTCAGCTTTAAGACAGTTGCAGTTTTTTCCTGACTTACTATGCTAGAAGGGTAATATATCATAACCAAACTTCAAAAGGAAAATGTGTGTGTATGAATGTGTACTATGCTGCCTGTATAGAATATCAATAGTAGCTACTCAAAGTTGTTTTCAAGCATCTCATCAGAAGATGATTAATAAAATGGAGTAAATAACATTTTTACAACAGACTGAGAGTTATGATTGTTCTAAAATAGCAGATGAACTCTACATAATCTCCTTTTATGAGATTATAGATAAATGCTTTAAGAATTCAATCATTCATTTACTCAATTATTAATTTTCACTTCATTTAGTAAGCACCTGTTAAATTATTGAAAACAAGGCATATGTTTACCAGTCTTATAAATTTAGCTGTATTCAGATTTGTGTCTATCATGTTATAGCTGATGGTATTAAGGGATAAATTAAATCTTCATTATGCTTCAGGTATTTTTTTCACATTAGTTTTCTTCCATTACCCTTGCTCCGTGAATATTTAAGCCATTTCTCTACAAATGGATTTATATTACTTTGAATATAAGATATGTGTTTCTTGAACACTGTAAAATTCTTCTTAAAATATAAACACTCATGCATATATTTGTGAAGATTCTAGTGAGAAAAAATAAGACTCAAATCTGTACACTGATACCCATTAGGGAAATATAGAACTTACGTATTATTCCCTAAATCTATGTGTTCAAATGGATATATGTTACTCTTGCCTCTTAAAATGTATTGTTTTTACTATGTGTTCAAATGGCTGAATGATGCATGCTTGGTTCCAAGTCCAAATATATAGTCAAGCATTAGGACATAGGTTGTGTATTTAGACTTACTGGCAAAGCAGGATGCTAAATACAAGTATGGTTGAATATAACCAGTGCACCATAAAATCAAAAGGTTCTATAATTCCAATTTCCTGTAAAATTAGTATAACATACAAAAAAAATTCCCCCATGTACAAAGATGAGAGACCTGATGCACCGTCTACATGATGATGTGGAAAGTTCAAAACTTGAGTCAGACAATTATTTGAAGCCATAATTTGAGGATTATTCCATGAGCAATTTGGGAAAAGTTATTTAACTTTTTGATCCTTGAGTTATTCTGTTAATTTAGTTGGATATTACCCCACAGATAACACTCATCATGGTCAGGTCTTTCTCTTTTTAACCTTCCTCATCTCTAAGCTAGATTTGTAGAGGGTAACTACAGCTAGAGCTGGCACACGGGGTTAGAAGAAAATACGTAGTGTCCGCGATTTGTTACATGCTGAACTTTGTCAAGTTGGGGTAAAAGGGGTTCTCAAGTGACTCGTCTAAAAAAAACCAATTTTTTGATGAAATGTGAGTCCTCACTCTGAAGAAGCACCGTATATCCTAAACGTGATATGATATGGTGAGGAAAAAAATCCACACTTATGTACAGCATACAAAAAAGTACAATACAGAAAATAAAGATTTCCAAAATGGGGGGAAAAAGACAGATTATCAACAAAATATAACAATTAGACTGAATCAGAATTCTCAGTGACAACAAGGAGAGACCAGAAATATGTACACATAATTCCATTTTAACTCAAATAAAATAACAGCCAAGCTAGAGTTATACACTAAAGAAATTCTCTCTCAAAAGTAGAGACATTTTCAAACAAAATCACCGGCGTCCCTCCCTGATAAACTATCTAACCAATGTGCTTCAAGAAGGAAAATGATCCCAGACAGAAGATCTGAGATGCAAGAAGGACTGAGAAGCAAAGAAAATGGTGACCATGCAGGTGTGGCTAACAAACTTCGATCATATATGAACAATAATATTAAAAATCTATGGAGCTACATAATTGAACCAAAATACTGGCCAAGAATAACAAAATTAGGGGATAAAGTCTTGCAAGATGGTTACGTTATTTGAAAGAAAGAATAGGTTATTAATCTGACACCACATTAGGTAAGATGAAATGTAGAGTAATCACTAAAAAACAGTGATAGTATCAGTCATTGATTAAGTAGATTAAACAATCACTCGAAGGTTAAAAAAAGAATACTTTCAATGGACAGACATGGATATTCCTGGAATGAAAAATTAGTAAGTTTACATTGTGATGAAACTTTTGTCATCATATTTGAAAAGGTTGACATGTCAAGTAAAGAGACAACAGGAGGTAATTAGAGAGTAAGTACAGAATGAAGGGAAGTTTGTAGTATTTTTTTTATAGAGACTTGAGCACATGAACAGATAAAATAGAAATCATTAAAAAGAGGCTGATCACCAGGCTTGGTGGCGCACTCCTGTAATCCCCGCTACTCAGGAGGCTGAGACAGGAGAATCACTTGAACCCAGGAGGCGGAGGTTGCAGTGAGCTGAGATCGCACCATTGCACCCAGCCTGGGCGACAGAGCAAGACGCTGTCTCAAAAAAAAAAAAGAAAAAGAAGAAGAAAAGAAAGAAAGAAGCTGATCATACATATACATACAGTAAAAGGGAATTAAATGATGGATTAAAGTTTTAGTGAACATGAAAATTTATAATATCTGGAGAATAGATGAAGGATACAATTAGAAAATGTCATTAATTTTAATAATGCCAGTGATATAGTATTTTTTAAAAATCATAATTTTATCTGGCAGTTCAATGTTTATTCAGAAAAGGATTAATAGGAAATAATCAACCAAAATGTGATACTAATTAAATGATCAAAAATAGTATTTTTAAATGTAATGGAAAGAGTTTTAAAATTGTTTTAAATGTAATGCTCAGTAAATGTTGAAAACTAGAGGAAATTAACAGTAATAGTCTCCATTCTACCAGAGAAAATATATTTTGGGGTGCTATCATCAGCACTAAATGAAATGATGTATTTAAAACTATTTCTGAGTAAAGAATGTAGGAATGATTGAAGTAACAGCAGATAACAATATATCCAAATGAAGTGTCTTCCTGCAACTTTCTGAGTCAATATTTCCATGAAGGGTTGCCATTATTTTAAGGGAAGTGATTACAGGCAGATTTTAAAGCAAGATTTTACTGAAACTCTACTCTTTCCTAATTACTAGGAAATGATAGTGAGTGAAAAGTGCGAAACAAGCTCTTGGTAAGGCTTAAAGTTATATGTTTACTTAGGTAAGACTGGAAAACCTCGAATAAATTTCTGAAGTAAAAGAGTGTCTTATTGTGAGAAATCCAGTTGTATTAATAACTATCCAGTATTTGTGCTCTAACACCTACTAGAGGAAGTTCACCAATATAAGATCCTAATAGAAGGAAGCCCAGTATAAGAATTGTTGTTGAGAATGTCATTGGAAGGAATTGTAGTTGTGTCAAGTAATCTAACACATAGGGCAAATTCCTATTTATATTAAACATTAACAATATAAATTTTAACAACAGTATTTAAAAGATTGTCTTTAATATACTCAAATCTCAGCATTTTACATTTTGTTGACAATTTTTTATTATTTTTTTATTATTTTTTATTATTATACTTTAAGTTCTAGGGTACATGTGCATAATGTGCAGGTTTGTTACATATGTATACTTGTGCCATGTTGGTTGGTGTGCTGGACAATTAATTTTTATATGCCTACAATTATGTAACACCAGTAGTGATGAGGGAAAGAGGTATAAATGAATATATATGGCATGTGATCTGCCCTGGCCCAGAGGTTTACACACACCTCCAGATAGGGATATTGTCAAGCAGGTGTTACTTTTTAAAAACAAAAATGAAGGTCATACTTATTTAAAACACACAAAATATCACAAAAGCACAGACCTATCTCATAGAGTTTTGGCTGGATTGTAAAATGTAGAATCTTTGGGGAGGTAAATTTGACAGTATCCATCAAAATTCAAAATCCAGCAATTCTAATGTTTAGATGATTTCTTTCACATAAATTCTTTCATGTGCTTTTTTAAAAATTAGTTTCTGGTTTTATTCTATCATCACTGAGTGCTTCTTCTTATTCTCTTTTTCTGAGTTCTCTGTGTCTTTTGACCTGTAAATACATCTATCAGAGCATCCCAGGGCACCATCACAGGCCCACTCATCTCTCTATCTAGAGAATCACTGAAGCGGTAATTGCATCAAGTAGCTTGGGTTTAAATGCCATCTGGATGCCTATTTCCAAATCTATGCCTTTACTTCTAAGCCTCTGCTGACTTCAATCCAGAATGCCTGCTCAATATTTCTATCTAGGCATCTAACAGTCACTTGAAACTCAACTTATTCAAAACCAAACTTTTCATTTCTGCTCCTCTTTACCACAACCAAAATATACCCATTTTTCTAATCTTCTTTATCTAAGTAAATAACATAATTATGCATCCAATTTCTTAAGACCTAAGGGTCATTTCTGAGACCTTGCTCCTCTCCCTTCCACCCACATGTGGTACAATATCAATTCTACTGCTTCCTGACTTCCTTCTCTAAATACGTCTTCAACCCAGTAACTTCAAAAACCCAGTAACTTCCATCCAGTAACTTCACTTCCTACACCACAGTCACCTTCGCTCCAGACACTATTGTCTCACATCTAGACTGTGCACTAGTCTTTAAACAGATATTTCTGCTTCTACTTTTACACTCTCCCTTCTCCCCGACCCTAACTCATTACACAGTAGCCAGATGTACACCCTCAGATATAGTATCAAAGTACTTCCCGTGGCTTAAAACCAATATCTGGGCCGGGCGCGGTGGCTCAAGCCTGTAATCCCAGCACTTTGGGAGGCCGAGACGGGCGGATCACGAGGTCAGGAGATCGAGACCATCCTGGCTAACACAGTGAAACCCCGTCTCTACTAAAAATACAAAAAACTAGCTGGGCGAGGTGGCAGGCGCCTGTAGTCCCAGCTACTGGGGAGGCTGAGGCAGGAGAATGGCGTAAAAACCCAGGAGGCGGAGCTTGCAGTGAGCTGAGATCTGGCCACTGCACTCCAGCCCGGGCAACACAGCGAGACTCCATCTCAAAAAAAAAAAAAAAAAAAAAAAATCTGGTCAAGCCCCTCCATTTCCTTTCTCATTACATCAAGTTCAACAGTGCCACAAGGCCTTGGCACACACCCAGCATCCCCCTTTATTTCATGTAAATCTTGGTTTAATTGTCATTACATCAGAGTGATGTTCTCTAACAATTGTCTGAAAGTAGCACTTTCTTCTGCAGAAGAATCATCTCTACCTTTATCCAACTTCATTTTATAAAATAGGACCTACTTCATATTATATGATGTTGAATTACACTGTTTGTTTTTCAGTGTAAAATGCAAGTCCCATGAGGAAAGTCCTATAATAGTGACGGGCACATAGCAGCCCTCAATCACTTTTGTTTGGTGAATGAATAAATGAAGGAATGGATAAGAGTGCATAAATTCACCTAAACATATGTATATTAAAGGAGTTTGAGCAATTTACATCATAATATGTTAAAAGCGGATATATTGAGGGATGGGTGTAAGACACACTTGTGAATTATAGAACTTTCTATTATAATTTATTCATGCATTTACCTTGGCCTATAAATGTACTAATCATTAACTGGTCATGCTATTAGTGTTAGTATTTGGCACAGCAACTGTGTTCTCAGGTGAAAATGATTAGGGGAATAAAATAAACACAATATGAGTGTCATTCTACAAAAAACAAGTTTTTGCAATTTAGGGCAAAATAATATGGATGAGTATTGGTTATCTTTTCAACTCAAGATTTACTAATATCTCACTATGTATAATGTGCTCAATTTCCCATGTTGTCTACAATTAAAACAAAACACTCGGAACATACTGAAAAGGGGGAAGAAGGCCTTTCAAGTTTGCCTTAATTGGCTCTAAGATTCAGTTTCGTTATCTGAAGAGAACAGAGGAGAATCAGTATTAACACCTGGACTCAACTCTGTGCACTGTCTGCAGCTCCTAAAGTAGCAATTAAATGACTTAATCTTAAAGCCCTCCGAGGTTTAATTCAGTAGCTCTCTTCAGAAGGGCATTGCTAATTCTTCCTGAATTGCTGCTGCTTCTAACTGCACTGCCTTAATTTGAACAGTATTTGAAATTCCATTCTCTCTAATGGATTTAATTGCATTATGAAAGTCAGCTTAGAGTGGAAACTTACTTCCTCTTGCGGAGTATCTCTCTACAGATTCTTTTCTTTTACTTTGAACTTGACACATATGCACATTCATGCAGAATAATGTCACACATGCAGTGTTCCCTGTTTAAATCAAGTATCAAAGAATATCCTTTAAAATATTTACGTATACACTAAAGGATGTTAACTATCCAGTGTGCCTACAATTTTGTACATGCGCAGGTTGTCTGATCTAATAGACTCTAACTCCTTGGAATATTAACAGATCTTTGAGTTTTTAAGCAGGCAATGACCTATTCATTTAGAGGGCTGCTTCAACAAAGTGAAGGCTCACTTAGGTTAATGATGGATCATGAAGCTGTTTGATTTGGAGTGTGCTAAGTTGCCCATTATCTCTAACATTCATGTGGGTCATGTATTCACATCCAAATAATGAGTGAAGCCCCTACCCTTGTTCCTGTAGATTTCCAAGTTATTATAGGAAACCTTAATGTGTAACTCCATGAAGCTCTGTGTATGATAACTGCAGATAAATTATTTTTTACCGAGTATGAAATTTCAGTCAATTTTCTTGTGAGAATAACAGCTGCTTATTCACAGTTCATCTGGACATCTTCTGGAACAGAATGACAGGCATTTTCTCTTTTTTTATTGATGAATGATGGAAAAACCATGGGCAGATTGTATACAAATAAGCGTCCTTACAAGTATACTCCCATTTCTCAGTTACCCCCATTTCCTCATGCATTAATACAAAAACAGGCACACAGACACAGCCCTACACAGTGAGACAAAGCTGGTGGACACAGAATGTGCTCATAACTTTTTTAAAAGTCATATTTCTTATAAATGTCTTACCAAACAGCCAAAAAACCTGCTTTACAGTGCCAACATGATAATTGCTTTCTTTAGATGTCTGTTTTCTTTTTAATTCTGTACTCTCTAGAAGCATGTGTCTGTGGTAAGCAGTCATGAAAATAAAGAAAATGCACTGGAAATGTATTTTAAATATCTTTCAAAACATTTTTGCAGTGCCTTCACATTTCATGTTTATTACCCATGTGTATGCATACATACACACACACACACACACACACACACCCCACAAATGTTAAGAACAACTTCTTCAGTGAGATCTCTAAAGCTAGCTAAATGTTTCTGATAGAAGGTAATAAACTCTTTTGGCATTAATCCTTCCTAAAAATGAAATACTTTCACACGATAGAGGAAGCTATGAAATATGAATGACAGGAGGGAAACAACTTCATTTTTTCTGGCTCTATGATTTACAGTGTAGAGATGACAACCATGGGGGAGGTAAAGAATAGGGAATGCTTCTGTGTTTGATGCTAATTTCACAGTACTACAGAGAAAAAGAACATTGTGCTATATTCTGGATCTCTTAGTGAATTTATTTAAAGATGGTCCATTAGTTTATGTCACCATGGAGAACTGGTAAGTTATGAATGTTTTCACAGATAGAATTGGGGAAGACGTCCCCAGTATTGTGGATTCATAGAGAGCTACCCTGAAAAATTATTATATTTTGCTTCCCAGTCACAAAGCTATGATTAATAACTTTAACACAGTGCCAAGATATATTCATTAATGGTTATTTAACAAATTTTTGTAAATGCATTTACTTTTCTATTCTTTAATGCCCAGAAAAGTTTCAAACTCTATGAAAATAAGATAATTTCAATTTGAAAAAGTACAACCAAATTCACTTTACAAAAACAAACCAAAAAAATGCACCTGCCTTTACTCTGATAGAAACAGAAAAGTAAACACAGTTACAACATGTATAAGGGCATTCTCTTACTTTTCCTTTGGCTTATTGCTTGTTGTTTAAAATAGATTTAGAAAACTGCATTAGGGAGTATTACCATGGTAGAATTAAGTTTGATTGTTTTTTGATGACTAATTGCACAATATTAAAACCTCTCATAGCCTCTATTTCCCAAACTTACTTTGTTTCTGGAAATAGTTTCATTATTAACTCTGATCTCACACTGAAAAATCCAAGTAATTTAACATTTTCAATTTTACTATGGGATTTCATCTTTCATTCTAGAGTGAACTCATACCTTGTAACTTACCACAGTAATGATACCTTGTCTTTATCCTGACTAACCATGTACTCCTGGCCTACAACACCAAGAAATCTTTGGTTATTACCCCATTCCTCATTATTTACTCTGGTAAGCTCTGGTCCTTGACTATTTTTTGTCTCCGTAACTCTCTTGCAATAAACTCTCTTGCACAACACTCTAATGGGCCATGTCTTTCATGGGCAGCCATGTATTGGATCATAAATCCCTCCTCTCAGGCTCTGCAACCTACTGTCATTCATGTTTACAGAGTCTAAGAACTTTGATTTTTCCCTTACGTTGCATACAGTTTTTTCTTAGCTGTCTATGCATGTATAATTTTAGCTGTATTCCATTTAAAACACTTTTGAGATTGCATATTTAACATTATGCATTTCAGGTAACATGTTTGCATTTTAAAAGAAATCATGTGGAAGTAAAGTTTAGTCCCAGTCATGACTAACAGAATTTGATTTGGGGTTCCATGACAGTACTAGTTCCATGGATGCTATTATGAGGATTGCTTTTCATTTAAAAAATGTTTTCAAATATAATCTGTGGTTTTCACCTGTTCTGTTGTCATCTCAAGTATTTTTTGATACCTACATGATTATTGTTCTTTTAAGCATATTTTCATATTTTATGCATGTGATGCATGTAGAACCATGTGGTTATAGCTGAATGTGTTGAACACTTCATCTCCCTTTCCAGTCACCTGCCATCTCACTTCCACAAGACAATTGCTCAAACCAGTAGTTTCCTAAGTATTCTTCCAAAAATTTCCTGCTGACTCATAAATGCATAAGTATAGACTACTCTTTGTATACAATTTACATAATGTTTATTTGGCTCAGTTCATTATTCCCTCCTCCTCAACACAATTCTTAAAGTTGGATTTTCAGATGCCCACATGACTGTGGTTTTACCTTTTGCCTCATTAGCTATTCCTTCTCAGTTCCAGTTGCTAGTTTCTTCTGTTCTCCCCACAGTGTTGGAGCAGCATTAGTTTTCTCCTGTCTGTCTACACCCACACCCTTAGTGATCTCATCCAACTTCATAGTTTTAAACACCATATGCTGAAAACTCCCAAATATATATTTCCCAGCTCAGCTCTCCCAAAATCTAATCTCCTATACTCAACTGCTTTTTTGGCATATCTCCTTCGATATCTAATAGACATTCCAAATTCACATGTCCAAAATGAATTATAGGTCTTCACTCACAAATATTCTATGCTCAGATTTCACGATGTCTGTCAATATTAACTCCATCCTTCCAATTACTCAAGGTGAAATCTCTCAATCAAGCCCTTTTATGTCCTCTATTTCACTCACATTGCATATCTAGTTTGCCAGGAGATCCTGTTGTCTCTACATTCAAAGTATGTGTAGGATTCTACCAATTTTCATCTGTTGCTCTCTTGTCATCATGACTCCAGTAGTAGTAACTGCTTATCCAGATTACTGCTTCCAGTTCTCCAAAGATTAGCCTCAAGAGAAAATGTTATCCTTTTAAAATATGGCAGATCATGTCACCTGTCTGGTAGTTCCCAATTTACCTTAGAGGAAGTACCAAGGGTCTGTGTAGTCTGTGTTGCCTCATTCTATTTCTGATCTGTTCTCCCCACGTCCTTCTCCTTGTTCTTTTGCAGCTCTGTCCAACTCTTGTTGCTTTTCCTGGAGCTTAGGAGGTTTACTCCCTCCTTTGCTAGCCATTCCCTCTGACTGGGATGCTGATTACCAGCCACCTACTTGGCTAATTACCTTCAAGCTTCTGTTTAAATCCCCCTTCTCTATGAGGGCTATCCTCTGTATTTAATATGCAAATTATATAAAACTGTTTATACGATTGTATAAAATTGTATAAAACTCTATAATACAATTTCCCTATCCTAGTCTACGTTTTTATTTTCTTATATTACATTTATTATTTACTTCCACCTCTCCTTTCTGGAATATAAACACTTGGAGAACGGGGATCTTTATGTCTTGTGTGCTCATATGTTTCAAGAGATGAGAATGGTGTCTAACAGACTAATGTATAGTAAGCATTTGCTATACATCTGTAAACAGATTATATTATGTATAATGTATATTATAGCATATTATATATACAGCATTTATGTAAATATGTTATATAATATATATAAATCCCTGTATTATGCCAGAGTTATTTATGTGACTTTAGTGTGATATAAGCATACCCAAGCATTTATTAGCATGAGTATGCATGCATTCATTTCATGCCTGTAATCCCAGCACTTTGGGAGACCAAGGTGGGTAGATCACAAGGTCAGGAGATCAAGACCATCCTGGCCAAAACGGTGAAACCTCATCTCTACTGAAAATATTTAAAAGAAAAAATTAGCCGGGTGTGGTGGCTTGCGCCTGTAGTCCCAGCTATTCCGGAGGCTGAGGCAGGGGAATCGCTTGAACCTGGAGGTGGAGGTTGCAATGAGCCAAGATGGCACCACTGCACTCCAGCCTGGGTGATAGAGTGAGACTCTCTCTCAAACAAACAAACAAAAACAAAAAAGAAAAAGATTTTAAAAAGTCATCTTACATATTTGTTTATAACAAGAAAAATGTAGTTGAATTTTAAAACTGCAAAATGAAACATCTGCAGCATCCGCAGTACTTAGTTTGTTCTGGTTTGTGTGTGACTGTAATTTTGTGGTTTCAATTGCATTTGACAAATTAAAATCAGAGTTTTAACTTATTGTTTATAAAGACTCCTCAGTGGTGATGGAGGTAAAATTACCTCTGCCTACCATTCTTTTTGCATCTAATATTTAGATACTTTACCCTTTATGCTTTAAAATGTTCAGCAATTTACAAACTACAATGAAATTGTGGTTGTGCATATATAGAAGCATGTGTAAAAACAAGTGTCTACTTATGTGTTTCTGAGTTTGCAGTTAAATTGACTTAAAGCAAATTGGAGTTTATAAACTGCCAAGGGTATAAGTAATTTCAAGTGTTGGCTGGGCATGGTGTCTGATGCCTGTAATCCCAGCACTTTGGGAGACCAAGGTGGGAGGATCACATGAGTCAGGAGTTCAAGACCAGCCTGGTCAACATGGTGAAACCTTGTCTCTACTAAAAATACAAAAACTTAGCCAGACATGATTGTGGATTCCTGTATTCCCAGCTACTCGGGAGGCTGAGGCAGAAGAATTGCTTGAACCCAGGAGGCGGAGGTTGCAGTGAGCCAAGATCGTGCCACTGCACTCCAGTCAGCCTGGGCAACAAGAGCGAAACTCCATCTGAAAAAAAAAAATTAAAATTAAAATTAAAAATAAAAATAAAAACAAGTAATTTCAACTGTAAACTAGCATAGAGACACACATGTATACACATGTACAGAGATAAGAAATATTTAAATATTTATGAAGTATAAGAATTATATCCATTTAAATAAATTGTAAATATTTTCATCTATTTTATTGTAGTATTATATTTAACCCCTTTTGTTGTAGCATGATATTTAACCCCTTAATTTTTCTAATTCTTGTCCTACAAAAAAATCTATGATACATCAAGAAAGCAATAGAAAGAATAAAGAAACTTCCAAATGATATTGAGTAGACATAATCCTGTTAACAAAAACACCGACACTACCAATAACAAAAACTTTTATCTTAAGTAACAAACTTGCCTAAAAGGCTAATCTATACATTTTAAGGCTGGGCACAGTGGCTCATGCCTGTAATCCCAGCGCTTTGGGAGGCCAAGGTGGGTGGATTGCTTGAGCCAAAAGTTCACGACCAGCCTGGATAACATGATGAAATCACATCTCTATTAAAATACAAAAATTAGCCTGGCATTGTGACGTGTGTCTGTGGTCCTAGCTACTCAGGAGGCTGAGGTAGGAGAGAGGATCCCTTGAGCCCAGGAGGCAGAGGTTGTAGTGAGCCGAGATCATGCCACTGCACTCCAGCCTGGCAACAGAGTGAGAGCTCATCTCAAAATACACACACACACACACACACACACACACATATCCATTTTAAGAAATGTATATTACCTTTAGGTAAATCCCCCTTTGCCTGCCTTTAATGGAGGTGTTGTTATTGTTCTTTCAATATTAATAAAATTAACCAGTGAATCAGTTTTATTAGTTATACTGCAGTCATGGAAATAGAGCCCATTCTAAATTTTATGAGAACAAGAGATTCAATTTTAGAATGACTTACACAAATGAGTCGTAAGCTGGGGAAGTGACAATCTGGAAGGTGGAGGCTGAGGATCAGGGAGAATAAGCCACTCTCTTTGCTGCCTGAAGCACAGGTGCAGGTGAACCAGTCAAAGTTGGCAAGAGAATCTGGGAATCCAAGCACATTCAGCCACTGAGGTGGTGGGACCATAACAGGTTGCTCATGAAGAGGCCTATAAGAAGCTGTTGCCCCCTTTGAATGACTGCTTCTGTGGGTCTACAGCCAAAGAAATAGAGATGAGTGCTTAAGGTTGCTGTTTGTCAGCATGGCTGTCATCAGGGTTAAGAACTGAATGAAGAACAGGGCAGAGCAAGGACAAGCTGGGCCTGCTTGTCCCCCGCTGGATCTTTCCATCAAATATCTCTCTACAATGACCTTGGAGCACAATGGTTGTTTTTTCACTTTTGCCTTCAAATTGTGCTCAAATTGCACTTCTGGTCAACTCTCAATCGGCAACCACAGGGTAGAGGAATCTATGAAGTATGCTACCCGTTTCACCAAGTTGATATAGGACAGAGCAGTAGGTCTATTCCTTTTCACACTGGCTTCCAAACACACTTCTTTGAACTGTTTAACTTCCACATCAAAGAAATAGCAAAATTATGCTTCTACCTACCGTAGAATCCTATGATGACTCAACAGCTAAGTGTAGTTTCCATGTAAATTCTATTTAATGTTTAGTATCTAATTATATTTAATCAGCCTGTTTTAATTTCATGGTCTAGTATAAGTCAAGCTATAATATAACGCAACATGTGATAAAATGTTCAATACTTCAATTTATCCAGAACGTGCATTGAAAGGTATGATGTGATCCTTTACTCTCTTCATAATAACATATTTTTACATGGCTAAAATGTCAACAACCTACTGGTGATTTCACATATGTTTCTGTGTAATACAAATTGTTTTTCTGACATATGGCAATAGTCTGAAGGGCCTAATAACATTTTTTTAATTATACAATTTTTTCTTTATGTATTTAGGATTATTTTATTTTATTTTTATTTTTGAGACAGCATCTTGCCCTGTTGCCCAGGCTGGAGTGTACTTGCAAGATCATGGCTCACTGCAGCTTCAACCTGCTAGGCTCAAGCAATCCTCCTGCTTCAGTCCTCAGAGGAACTGGGACCACACCCAGCTAATTTTTTGTTTGTTTGTTTGTTTGTTTGTAGAAACAGGATCTAATATGTTGCCCAGGCTGGTCTCGAACTCCTGAGCTCAAGTGATCCACCTGCCTCAGCCTCCCAAAGTGCTGGGATTACAGACATGAGCCACCATACCTGCCTATTTGGGATTTTTTATAGTGAATTTGATGTCCCAAGATCATATTATTTTTTGTGTCTGTCTTTCACTTATATATTAGGTCATTAAATCAATATTTACTGTCACACTCTGTTCTAAGCATTATGTGTATAGTATTGAAAAGAACAAAGTTCATGTCTACATAAGACTTTAAATGATATTCTTCTTTAGCTCCAATTCATATATCTCATTAAATGATAGTTCCATTGGCACTAAAGAAATTCAGGTAAGAAATTTAGGAAAATTAATGAAAGCAGGAATTCTGGATTGGTCACAACCTTGAATTTCCCAAGGACGTGGTGGGAATAGTTACAGTACGCATCGTAGGGATCACTTTATTTACATGGTTACCCTTAGTTTTCAGAATTTTCTGTAATGGAACTGGGCACTTTTATAACAGGAAACTTACAACTTTGTTTAATTTTTTTTTTTAATAAACACCTGAATTCAAAACACCCCATCACAATTGTTAGTTTACAGAGCTTGCTTCCGCTCAGTGGAAAAGAGCCATTTGAGTAAAATTTTGTTCATGTTATGTAGAGAGATTGGAGTTTAAAACATAAAAAGCCCCTTAATAAGCACCAGGACTGGCCGGGCGCGGTGGCTCACGTCTGTAATCCCAGCACTTTGAGAGACCAAGGAGGGTGGATCACGAGGTCAGGAGTTTGAGACCAGCCTGGCCAACATAGTGAAACTCTGTCTCTACAAAAAATACAAATAATAATAATAATAATAATAATAATAATAATAATAATTAGCTGAGCATGGTGGCACATGCCTATAGTCCTAGCTACTCAGGAGGCTGAGGAAGGAGAATCACTTGAACCCAGGAGGAAGAGGTTATGGTGAGCTGAGATTGCATCACTACACTTCAGCCTGGACAACAGAGTGAGACTCTGTCTCAAAACAAAACAAAACAAAACAAAACAAAAAACAAACAAAACCAAAAACCGGGTTTTCTGTGCCTAGTGTTGCATAATTATTTCTTTTTAGACTAGGCATCAATTCCTGGTCCAAATTCTCTTGCACTATTTGAAATTTTATATCCCATAGATCACCCTTCATGTAACTGGTTGTGAGGAAAAGAATTAATACCATGCTCTTCCTATGCAGACATTGACACAGATGAACAATAGCAGCCTCTCTTTCTGGGTACAAAGGAAGATTGTAGTTTCCAACATCATTGAAGTTAGCTGGCCTCTAACTTAGTTTACTAAGTGAAAATGACACAATGGGACAATCACTTCCCTGAAGGAGAAGTTAATTGCTGGCTCTTTATTGTCCAGCCCTCCTCCCAGGGCCATGCCAAGTGTGGAAACAGGAGATGATTTTGGAACTGATGAGCTATCACATTGAGGACAGCTTTCTGGAGATTTGCCCAGATTCACAGTTGACTTTGGATGAGTGAGAAATAAATAAATGTAGAATACAGGAAGGTGAGATTAATCGTTTGTTAGTGGAGGATTTTAATGCTGAGTGAAAATACAATTCCCTTGTCAGAAATAGGTTACTGGTAAAACAATACCATAGAAAAATTCTAAGATTCACAGAGAGATAATCATGACTAATGAATAATCACTAAATAAACCCATCTTCTTATTAGTAAGATTATTCTCCTTGATCTAGCCCCCATTCAAAGAATAAAAATGAATGTTTACTTCTATTTTTTACCCTAAAAGTGGAAGACTGTTCAAAAGATAATTAACTGCCCAAGAAAATGGTGATGGAGGACACATTTGAAATAGCAATATAACAATACTCTTTCCCATCTGCAATATTTCCTTTAGGATATCCTAGTTTTCCATATTTTACAAATCTTTCAATAATGTGACTGTTTTTCATTTCCAGAATATTTTTGCAAATTGAGAACAAGAAGATAGAATAGGCCAGAGCAGTTTGTGAAAAAGCAGAAATAAAATGTTCCATGTGAATAGTGTAGACATTAATATAGAAATAATCATGATATGACAAATAAGTTTATAGCCAGTACTCCAAAAGAGTTGTAAGTTTTAACAAAAGGCTAACAAATTCTTGCAGGAGACATCTTCAAAATCCTTCTCATTGCAGTATTTTGCTAAATAGAAATGCAAATTTATTACAAGACTAGGCGGCTTTTTATTTTATGAGCACATTTCACGAGTTTTTATTTGCTAAAATGCTAAGCTTATATTCCATAGTGACTTACTTTTATCTCTCTCCCCCTCTTTTGATCGCCCTCTCTACTCTCCTTCCTCTCTCTTTTTTCTACCTCTCCCTCTCTTCTTTCCTTTTTATCCACTCTTCTTTTCTTTCTTATTTCCTTTCCTTTGCTTTTCTTTCCTTTTTCAGAAGTATAAGTCAAATGGCCTATTATTGTTAAAAGTAATGTATAAAATATGATCCATTGGAATAACATACATTTGCCAGTAAAATTTGTTATGATAGATAGTTGAAAATAATTGATGTTGTAAGTACATTTCTAAGTATATGCCCCTTAATCTTAGTAATAAATTAATTGGCTTCCAAGACACTTGATCTCCTGTGTGATTTCCATAAAATGAGTGTAACCTCATTTATTCAGAGCCATAGCTTTTTCTTTGCTTTGTGTTGAAAGGGAATAAGTTTGAAAAAGAGAGCTTTTAAACTATACCTGTTTAAAATCACAGTGAAAGAGAATGTCTTTTTATAATAAATGTGCTCATAGAAATTAACATCCTTAAATACTACATACCTAGGAGAACTCTACTTGCAAACCTTTCTGTTGATGTTGAGGTCAAATTAATTAAGTACATTAAATCTCTCTGCAAATATCCTGTCATTCTTTCCAGTCTCCTCTATAATTATTATAAATTAGTCAGTTATTTTATTTTCCCACTGTGCTTTTGAAAATCAGCATTCTGGCTGTCAAATGTAAGACATGAAAAAAGGCCATTTGACCCTGTTTCTCACTTTCCTAGCTGGCACAGCAGAAATGGTACTGATGCTGAACACTCACCTATTCCAGACGAAAAGAGGTTTAGCTAATGAATGAAGAATTTTGCAATTATAAAGTGCAATAGACACAACAAAAACACTTTGTGTTCAGTTGTTGAAGGTCAAGTATTATTCTCTGAAACATCTGATACTCATGCTGTCTAGTCTATCTCATGGGGAAATGGCGAGGGCAGAGTTAATGGAGGGTCATGTCCTTCGGTTCAAAACAAAGCTAAAGAGGACTGTTGCATGTCTTATAGAGAGTGGCCATTTTTAGTGGAAGTTTATTTCCTGCTGGTGGCTTTGCTTGATTTAGAAAATAACCATGTGTTATAATGTTGGCTATTTGGTCAGTGAAAAATATTTTCCAAGTGAGATGATGAAATTCTTGTATAATATAATACATCTTGATTTAATCAAATGACCATTACAATATTATACATTATGATTATTATAAAAAAAACTTGTCAATTGTGTGCTCTGAAAAGAAAAGAACATATTCCAACAGAGAACTTTTCAAATACTTAAAAACACCGAATAAATAAAGAAAGGAGACCATTATCTAGTTTTCCTGTGTTTTCTAAAATAACTCTATATTCTAAGTTTGTAAAAACTCTAATTTCACAAGTTCTTGATAATTAAGTGAAAATATTTTGCTATGCAATTAGCAGTAAGGTACTCAATGTTTGTATCAATTATTTAGCAATAAAAAGGTGTGTCTTTTTAAATTGTAATATGACTTTCACATCAACATTTTACATAGTTTGCATTTTAAACCTTCTCAGTGATTTCACAAAACAGGTGGCTGTAGGGCATCTTCACTGAATCTCAACTGTGTGGCCACCACTGTGTTCTGGCCTGCAGAAACTATGATGAATACAGTTTTATCCTTGCTCTCTTTGTACTCTTCTCCAGCCAGTGAGCTAGCGGCACAGCACATTGTGATATTGTCAGAACATAGAAAAGATTCCAGATCTTATTGGATTGATTCTATTGGTTACATTACGTTTGCTGTGGCATTAAGTCCAGATTCTATCTAAAGTTAAAATGCAATTCAAGCCACTAGATATCTAGTTGGGGCACCCTTGAAAAGCAGTTATATAAACTAAGGAAAAAAATTAGGCATACGAAACTTAAATTCGTCACTGAGTGTAGAGCACTTGCATGGGGAATATATATTTTAAGAGAAAATTATGAATTTTGAAAATGAAAGTTTTGCTGACTAAAAAGATGATCATTTAAAAAATTTAAATTAAAACACCTGAATACCACTAAAGATGCACATCAAATGTGAAAGGATAATTATCATTGATTTAATAAGGACATTATTGGGCCTCTGAAGTGCAAGAGCAAACATAATATTTGTATCAAAGACATTTGTTGGTAATTGAAATGTTTGCTTCTTCTCACAATTGCCCTTGGTCTCCCACAAAACCACCTACTTGTCAAAGACTGAAATGAATTACAGATTGAAGGAAAATAAACAGTAATTTAAAAAAAATCTTCCCATATGATGCATATATTTAGAATATCTGTGTTATAATTAGATTTAAACTTTTAAAATAGTTCTTTATCCTTGTGTATCTATTTCTTTCTGGCTTACTTCAGGGGTGTCTCTCATTGACACTTTGATAATAAACCTAATTCCCAGACCTCTCTGCATTTCTCACCCCATACATTTTCTCTGAGCAAAATCAACGCTCTAATAATTTTAACAAGCACTTGTATTCACAGTATTCCTGAATGGACATCTAAAGCCCTGGCCAATTTCTTAAACTTCAGACTTTGCTGAGACAGAACAATCTTGTGACACCATTACTCCCATCCTCCCAATACTTACAAAAATATTGGCTAATGTTTTAAAATGTTTACTTTATGTAAGGTACTATACTAAGTACTTTAATGTACATTATCACAGTTAATGCTCCAATAATCTTCCAAGCACTACATTTTCCATTCTGTATATGAAGGTGCCAAGTCCCTCAGATAAATTTGATGTCAAGGTCACAAAACTACTTAAGTGGAATACCTGAGTTAGAAGCCAGTTGTTTCTGATGCCAAAGCCCATCCTTTTAGATATGATTTATAACTTTTATTTTTTTAATTTTTACTCTAGTCAGTAATAACATCTCCCATTCAGTCATGAAAATCTGTAACTTGGAAGTGGCTTCCACCTTTTCTTCTTCTCCAGTACCTGCCAAACCAAGACTAGATAAGTTAAATTCTAAGTACCTTTCAAAGATATTTCTATTTACTATTATTTGTATGGATTTAATTTTTTTTTTTTTTTTGAGGCAGAGTCTCGCTTTGTCACCCAGGCTGGAGTATAGTGGTGCAATCTTGGCTCACTGCAACCTCTGCCTCCCGACTTCAAGCAGTTCTCTGCCTCAGCCTCCCAAGTAGCTTGGATTACAGGCGCCTGCCACTGCACCTGGCTAATTTTTTTGTATTTTTAGTAGAGACGGGGTTTCACCATCTTGGCCAGGCTGGTCTTGAACTCCTGACCTCGCGATCCACCTGCCTTGGGTTTCCAATGTGCTGAGATTACAGGCGTGACCCACCATGCCTGGCTGGATTTAATTATTTTTACTTCAAAATTAGTGAGAGCCTTGTCTTCCTGGTTTTGTTTTTATAATTTATATTTTGGAATATAGCTCATGTAATCTATCCAGGAGGAACTGGCCATATCCCTTCACTTGACATCCTCCATTTACTTCCTATAAACTATAAAGTTTAAAGACCTAGACATAACACTCACCATGCTCTGTCTTGTACTTTTCCAGGCTCATTTGAAACACACACATGCGCATGCACACACACACACACACACACAGAAACCCCTACCTTCCTTTGGCTCTATTTCATTTCTCAGAATCATCTCAATTCTCTTTCACTAATTCACATTTATATTTGAGTATTCAACTCAATCGTTTTCTTAGAAAACTTTTCTCGAGTTCTCCTCATCCTCCAAAAAGGTTTTTTTCTTTGTAGAAATACATATTTCTCTGCTTCCCCTTATTTCATATTATTAATTTTATTGATTTGTCTGTCTCTCAACTTAAACTATGAACATTTGAGAAAATCAGTAGGAACTGATTTATTATTGAATCTCTCGTCTTTTAATATTTGAATCTCAGAATATAGGATACAAATTAAACTATGCCTAAACTGGATCTAAGATATACTTCATAAATTATATAAAATAGCTGATTTAAGAAAAGTTATGTTGATATGGTTAATAAATGAGAAGTTTACGTTGTTTCATTTTTAGCATATTTATGTTGATTATCAGTGTTTAATATTAATCATATATATCATGTAATAGTTATTCAGAAAAATATAGTTTACATATATTTAATAGAGAAGTGAATAATTTTCTTTCTCTCTAATAGAATACATTAAAATTAACTTAATATAAGATGAAATAATTGGAGTTGGATTTTAAAATCAAATTTGATGACGTTTTATATGAAATTCAATTCTAAAGGCAATTTGAAAAATGATATATTATCTCTTTCTAGGAATCAGAAAATAATTAGAAACAGGAAATATGAAAGATGTGTGTGTGTATATATATACACATCTAGATGTATATATATGTGTACATACACAGAGAACAAAAAAATATAAAAAGGAAAACACTTAACTATTTGATTTGAAAATAAAGGAGAACTTCAAAAGCAACAAGTGCCTCCTTTTTTCTAATTATATATAATAGTTATAACAGATCATTAGGGGGAATACCATCATCTAAAAAATATTTGGATAACTCAGGTCAATATTCTGATTAGGATTCATTCACATTACAGGATAATATTCATGAACTAAGCTATAACGAAGTTATTTTTGGCATATATATATACATGTATACATACATAAATTGCTAATTTTAGAATTTTTATAAATACATAAATATTAACCATGCTATTTTCATATACCTGTTAGAAATACATTTAAACAAAACTTTTCTTAAACAATTTAATTGTCTAATCCCATCTTTAGAATAGATGAAATTTTTTTCTTGTGATCCACATGATAGAAATTCATGTTTCGTCTTTCTTACCATGCAGTAGTAGATGAAATAATTAGCCCAGGTTTATTAATCCTTTTGATGAGATTGCATGAGGAAGGCATTCATTTTATAGCAAAAATAGGCTTTGATTTAACCTTTTAAAAAATCATTTAGCCTTTAGTAGTGATGTGTGGTATAATGCAATGTTATATAACTTAATATCTGGTGCATATGTTTTATGCTGATATAAATACAAAAGGAAAACCACTAACATTAAAAAGCTGTGGTGTTTCAGGTTCATTTATAAGTCACCTACTGTCATAATATTGCTGTATAATAGACCATCCACAACCAACTTTATTCTCATGCTCATGTGTGTCTACCAATTAACTGTGGTTCCTTGATGAAGAGTAGCCTTTGCTGGACAACTTTGTCTCAGGCTCTGGTCAGCAAGGGTAAGGTCATTGTCAATGTATTTATTCTGGGGATACATAAGTGGCAATGACTACTTGGGGTAGAATTTTCTCACTGTGAGAACAGAAAGAGAAAGGGTCCATGACAACGTGAATAAGAGCATTTTGTATTTCTTTCCTCTTCAAGGTTGACAATGTCACATTAGGCAAGCAAGACATATAGCCAAGCCTCAGTTAAAGCCACACCTCACTTAAAGTATGGCACTCCTCCTTTTGGTAGACCAAGACAAAGCTGTGATTGTATAATTTTCTCACAAGGGATAACTGGGACCACTAATTGAATCCATCATATCCTTTCAGTATCTTGAATAGATAATGTAAAATACACCCACCTCAGATTTCTCATCTATAAAGTGTCATGTATCTTGAGGGTGATAGAAATATTTGAAAGATATTGTAAAGTATATGCAATAGTGTTTATAGGGTGTCAAAAAGCTGTGAGATTGCCTCACTCTGAAAAATATTAAACTGCAGATAGTTAACTAAGTTGCCCAAAGTCCTCCAGTTTGAATACGACAGAAACAGAATTTAATTCTACTCATCTGAATTAAAAATGTATCATTTTCCTCACTATAGTATGCTTCCTTTTTTCCCAGTAACTCATCTATTATTAGAATTTCTTTTACAGAAAACGAATTATGAAATTGACCAAACTTCCTTCAGTTTCTTTGATAATGAGAATCAAACACCTTTTGAGGCTGCCACCTCAGAAAAATTGAAAATTATCTTCCTCTTTTTTTGCTATTCCTTATTTGAGCTCCAGGAAAATATAGAAACTAATAACTTTTCCATTACCATATTTGAGTAATCAATAAAATATCTGTTAAGTGAATGAATGGGGGTACAAGTGAAAATATACATAACCACACAACAACCATGTTCACGATCCCCAACTTCATAATCAATGCTTCAAACAATAGTCTTCATGTACATCATTCCGTCATATTGCTTTGCCTAAAATTACTTGTATTTCTGTGTACTTGGAGAAGCCATTGATTTTCTAGCAATGAATACAGTGAGGATTATGACTTCCATCCAAGCAAGATATTATAATCCAAACAACTCCCTCTTGGGTCATATTAGTTTAATGAGAACTATAAATATTTATTCCTTCAGCTGACTTTTAGTAATTTCCAAAATTCTTAGGTCTTTTTGGCCACACACTGTTACTGGATTCAGTCACTGAGATCTGCTTTTCAATTTATTTAAGGTTATTAACTATCCTTTCCTACTTCATGTAGACCAGAGTATATATATAACCTTTAACTTGGCTACATAGATTAGCATTTAAATAGAACACGGTCAATGGCAGATCCCAGTGACATTTTAAAAGTAATACCTATCAAATTTTTCTTTAACCAAAACCAGCATTACTTTGATAAGACCATTTGTTCAGTCTACAATTATCTAATTAAAAAATATATTTCCCCAATGTGTTTCCATTTTTGTGCTGATACATAACCTATAACTTAAAAAGAGAATATTTATAGACAGTTCTTTCTTCTCAGATCCCCTGAACCATAAGCCTTTTGATCCATTTAGGGTAAAGGTTTGCACTTATTTCCACTTGCTGCCATGTAATTGTTTTATATTTTCTAATCAAATTATTTGCCCTTTTCATATGCTACAAGTTATTTCTGTCTCTGGCTCCCACAATGAAACCATATAATCCAAATGTGGTAGTCTTCTCCAGATTATAGGACTTTCTCAGTTCTATAAATGAGGAACTTTAGAACTAATGCCCATATTATTTTACTTTTTAAATAATTTTTATTAAATATTTAGTAGACAAAAATGAATGCTTGTTAACAATATACTAAGGCCAATGAATAGGAACTCAAAGAAGAACAGAATAAAATCAGTATTATTAATTTTGAAGTACCCTCGGAGCTCATTGCAGTTTCCGTCCTTCATTCCTGCTTTAAAGGCAGTTACTATTGTGAACTTTGAGGTTATCATTCTCCTATTTCTTTATAGTCATAAAAAATGTCTATTACCTTAACCAATATACGATTTCAGTTTTAAGTTCTTTGGATTTACATCAATGGTTAATGCCATGTGTACTCTTCTGAGATGCACATGTATAGTTAAGAAAGGCAGGATGTTGTCAACATGAAAAGCCTGGCCTCAGTGGGCAGACCACCTAGGTTTGACTCCTGGCTCTTGTATCTGTTAGCAAATTATATAACTTGTTTTGTGCTTCAATGTCCTAAGTTGCAAAATATGGAAAATTAGTGAACCCATCTCATGATGTTGAGAGTATTGAATAACTTATACTATTTAGCAGGCATAAAATAATGGCTAGCACATAACAACCACTATGTTAGATATTTCTACTAGTTTCTTCATTTAGATCAATTATATGTTCTTGAGTTTCATCATGTTGACATACAGAGCAGGAAAAATGTAATAACATAATTTTTGTTATCTAATACATCAAATCCCAAATTTGCGCTACTTCTTTAGGAGTTGAATAGCCATTCTTTAGTCTCAGCCTGTCAAGTTCCAGATAAAAACACAAACCCAAAACAATCGGAACAAAAAGACTCAAGTCTGTTTATTTATAGATCCAGTTGGTGAATGTTGCTATTTTTAACCTGAGTCTCAATCAAAAGCAATTTGTACTTCCTAATTTATTTCACATTAATGTATTACTGTAAGGTTTATAATTTTTCTTACACACATTTTTTCAAATTTATGCCAAAGTATTTCCTATTTTTATTGTATTCTAAGTGACATTTGAGTTTCAAGTACATTCTCTAACAGTTGCTGCTATGTAGAAACACAATTATTTAATATTAACTTTATGCCTAGCAAACTAGAAAAACTTCTCCTATCTCCATACTATATCTAGAATTGTTGTATTTCCTTAAAATGCATTTCATCATGTGTGAATAATGAAAATTATTTTCCTTTATGATTCCTATTTATTTTACTTGCCTTCTGTATTAGTCCATTTTCAAGCTGCTGATAAAGATAGTTGAGATGGGGCAATTTACAAAGGAAAGAGGTTTAATGGAGAACTCACATTTCCACGTGTCTGGGGAAGCCTCACAATCATGGTGGAAGGCAAGGAGGAGCAAGTCACATCTTGCATGGGATGGCAGTAGGCAAAGAGAGAGTTTGTGCAGTGCAACTCCTGATATTAAAACCATCAAATCTCATGAGAACCAATTACTACTATGATAAAAACATAGGAAAGACACGCCCCCATAATTCAGTCATCTCCCACCAGGTCTCTCCCACAATACATGGGAATTATAGGAGCTACAATATGAGATTTGGGTGGGGACACAGAGCCAAACCATATTGTTCTGGCCCAGCCTCTACCAAATCTCATATCTTCACATTTCAAAACCAATCATGTCTTCCCAACACTACCCAAAAGTCTCAGCTCATTTCAGCATTACCTCAGATGTCCACAGGCCAAAGTTTTATCCAAGACAAAGCAAGTCCCTTCTGCCTATGAGCTATAAAATCAAAAGCAAGTTACTTACTTCCTAGATACAATGGGGATACAGGCATTCGTTAAATACAGCCATTCCAAATGGGAGAAATTGGCCAAAACAAAGGCCTACAGGCCCCATGCAAGTCCAAAATCCAGCAGGGCAGTCAAATCTTAAAGCTCTGGAATGTTCTCCTTTGACTCCATGTCTCATATCCAGGTTAGGCTGATGCAAGACATAGGTTCCCATAGCTTTGGGCAGCTTGATCCCTCTGGCTTGGCAGGGTACAACTTCCCATTCAGTCTTATTCACAGGCTGGTAGTGAGTGTCTGAGGCTTTTCCAGGTGTACGGGTACAGTGCAAGCTGTTAGTGGATCTACCATTCTGGGGACTGTAGGCAGTGGTCCTCTTCTCACAGCTCCACTAGGTGGTGCCCCAGTAGGGGGTCTTTGTGGGGGCTCCCACCCCATGTTTCCCTTTTACACTGCCCTCGCAGAGGTTCTCCATGAGGACCTCTTTATAGTCTTATAAACGTTTCTTTATAGTCTTAAAAATTTCTATTACCTTAGCCAATATATTATTTCAGTTTTAAGTTCTTTGGATTTACATCAAAGATTAATGCCAGGTGTATTATGCCTGGGCATCCTGACATTTTCATACATCTGAAATCTAGGCAGAGGCCTCAATTCTTGAATTCTGTGTTCTCGCAGGCTCAACACCACATGGAAGATGCCATGGCTTCAGGCTTGTACCCTCCGGAGCCACAGCCCGAGCTTTATGTTGGCTCATTTCAGCCATGGCTGGAGGGGCTGGAACTCAGAACACCAAGTCCCTAGGCTGCACACAGCTGGGAGACCCTGGGCCCAGCCCAGGAAACCACTTTTTTTCTTAAACCTCTGGGCCTGTAATGGGAAGGGCTGCCACAAAGGTCTCTTACAGGTTCTGGAGACATTTTCCCCATTGTCTTGGGAATTAACATTCCGCTCCTCGTTACTTATGCAAATTTCTGCATCCAGCTTGAATTTCTCCTCAGAAAATGGGATTTTCTTTACTATTGCATTGTCAGTCTACAAGTTTTCCAAACTGTTACGCTCTGCTTTCCTTATAAAACAGAATGCCTTTAACAGCACCCAAATCACCTCTTGAATGCTTTGCTGCTTAGAAATTTCTTCCTCCAGATACCCTAAATCATCTTTCTCAAGCTCAAAGTTCCACAAATCTATGGGCAGGGACAAAATGTCACCAGTCTCTTTGTTAAAACATAACACAAGTCACCTTTGCTCCGGTTCCCAACAAGTTCCTCATCTCCATCTGAGACCATCTCAGCCTGGACCTTATTATTCACATCACTATCAGCATTTGTGTCAAAGCCTTTCAACAAGTCTCTAGGAAGTTCTGAACTCTCCCACATTTTCCTGTCTTCTTCTGAGCCCTGCAAACTGTTCCAATCTCTGTTACCCAGTTCCAAAGTCGCTTCCATATTTTTGTGTACCTTTTCAGCAGTGCCCTACTCTACTGGTTTCCGATTTACTGTATTAATCTATTTTCATGCTGCTGATAAATACATGCCAGAAACTGGGCAATTTACAAAGGAAAGAGCTTTAATGGAGAAGTCACGGTTCCATGTGGCTCAAAATCATGGCGGAAGGCAAGCAGGAGCAAGTCACATCTTACATGAATGGCAGCAGGCAAAGAAAGAGCTTGTGCAGGGCAACTCCCATTTTTAAAACAATCAAATCTCATAAGGCCCATTCACTATCACAAAAACAGCATGGGAAAGACCCACCTCCATACCATAATTCAATCATCTTCCACCATGTCTGTCCCACAATACATGGGAATTATGGCACCTATAAGATAAGATTTGGGTGAGGACTCAGGGAGTCAAACCATATCACTTCCTGGGTTGACTAGGTCCTCCAACACACTGGCCAGTGGAAATGGGATTACTTTGACTCTTGCTAGAACTGATATGCTTACTGGTTATTCCACTAATTCATTAAGTAGTGAATGACATGTGTCCTAAAATATATACGCAGACTGACTAATCATCAGCATCTGCACTGACTCAAGTTACCACCATTCTATTCCTAGGTATTTACAAATTTCCCCCTTCTGCCCTTTGCCACCAGTAATTGGTCTTTAACACAAACTGCTAGTTTGATCTCTCCAATAGGAGAATTGGGTCATATCACTACACAAGTTTGCTGAAAACTCTCCAGTGGCTTCACATTGCCTTCTGAGTACAAGCCAATTATGCACAGAGGACTTACAATGCTTTAGAACACTCTACATGAGCTACCCTTGCCTGATTTTTTTCTCTGCCCTAGTTCCCAACTAATCTTCCCCTTAGTCCTGATCCACGTTTTTACTTACTCACTTTTGGCCAAGCAGCCTTTGCTGTTTCTTAATCAAACCAGACAAACTCCCAATTCAAGGCTTTTGTGCTTTTTGCTATTTACTCTTCCAAGAACATATTTTTATCAGATATTTGGTAGGCTTCCTCTTTCATTTTCTTTAGATCTTTATTTAAATATCATCTTCTCACTCAGTAAGACTTACCTTGCTCACTCTATCATCCTATGTAAAATTGCAAGCCTAACCCACATTTACTGAATCTTTCCCAGACATTGTTTAATGTATCTAATTTGTTGTCTCCTTTTTCTAAAAAATTACATATGTATAAGAGTATATATACACTTATACTTATACATATATATACTTTTATTTATATATATATATATTTGTATAAATGTACACACACACGTATCCACGCCAAAAAGACAGAGGGTATTTTTTTTAATTTTGTTTCTTGCTGTATTATCAGTGTCTAGAACTACACATGGCTCCTAGTAAACATTAACAATAGCTTTTGCGTGAATGAATGAAGAAAGAAATTAATGGGTAAATGAATGCGTGATTGTAGAGACATATGTATTTCTTTGTAAAGTTATTCTGTGACGCTTTTTATCTTTGGTAATACAGTTTTCTGACAAGTCTTTTTGAATTTATTAATGTCACCACAAACTATTTTGTTAGTATTTTCTTTTATATATAAATATATATATCCTTTAACTTTCTATATATATAAATTTTGGACACACATATATATATATAAATTTTGGATATGCATCTTGTAAACATCATAGACTAATGCTATTGTTATGTTGTTTAAAATACAGTCTGACAATCTTAGACTGTAACTGCTGATATATTTGAATTTGTTTTTCTATCTTATTTTGTATTTTTAATTTATTAAATATTTGCAAAGTTTCTTCATGTCTACTTCTTTACTTTTTATTTCTTTTAAGATAGATTTGATTGCTGTACTTTAGAATTTTTAAAAAATCCCTATTTAATGCTTATGTTGGTAATCTGTCATGCACACTTATGAATGTCTAAAGACATTCTGTTTACCCTCCTCCTGAGGAATACAAGCTTTTTAGACAACCTCACTACTGATCATATTGAATTTTTATTTATTTATATGTTGTTATTTATGTTTTAATAAGAAAACTTTCACATGCTTACTCATTGTATGTGTATACTTTTCATATAAAAATTTTGTGAGAAATTTCTCCCATATTTGCACATTTATTTGCTAATAATTTTTTCTTGTATGTAAAATATTTCATCTGGATCATCCATTTTTCATCTTAAATACATGCTTGAGAATTATATTTGGGAGGGTTTGACAGTTACACACTCAGTTTCTGTGTGCTTGAAAATATCTTTGTTTCACCATTTCTACTGGGAAAGAATATTTTTGCTTTGTATACAATCTTCAGTTGACCATTTTCTCCCAATGGATTGAAAAGATTAGTCCATTGTCTTCTAGTTTCCATTGATGCTATGATTAGTCAGATGTAAGTCTAATTACAATCTCTTTCCAGGGATATATTTATCTTCTTGGAGTTATTATCTCTTTATCATTATCATACGAATTTATTTGCATTTGTTTCCGTTTATTTTGATTGAGATTTATGTCACCTTTGGGTTATTTGAGTTAGTATTTGTATTCATTTGTTCTCACACTGCTATAAATAACTTCCTGCGACTGGGTAGTTTATAAAGAAAAGAGATTTAATTGACGCACAATTCTGCAAGTCTGGGGAAGCCTCAGGAAACTTACAATCATGGCAGAAAGAGAAGCAAGCATGTCTTACATGGCAAAGAGAGAGCAAAAAGTCATGGGGAAACTGCCATTTATAAAACCATCAGATCTCCTGAGAACTCCCCCACTATCATGAGAACAGCATGAGGGAACCGCCCCCATGATCCAATCACCTCCTACCAGGTCCCTTCCTCAACACTTGGGGATTACAATTTGAGAAGAGACTTGATTGATGACACACAGCCTAACTATATCAGTATTTGTATTAGTCTGTTTTCATGCTGCTAATGAAGACATGGCCAAGACTGGGCAATTTACAAAGGAAAGATGTTTCATGAACTTACAGTTCCAGGTGGCTGGGAAGGCCTCACAATCACGATGGAGGGGCAAGTCAAGTCTTACATGAATGGCAGCAGGCAAAGAGAGAGATTGTGCATGGCAACTCCCATTTTTAAAACCATCAGATCTCATGAGACTTATTCACTATCATGAGAACAGTACAGGAAAGACCAACCCCCATGATTCAATCACCTCCCACTGGTTGCCTACCACAACACATGAGAACTCAAGATGAGATCCGGCTGGGGACAAAGACAAACCATATCAGTATTGTTTATCATTTCTGAAAAATTAAGACATTATTTTTACTACTTTTCAAATATTGTCTCTGCCTGTGCTTTTTTCTCCCATTAATTTCTGGAACTCCAATTATTTTTAACCTGTCTTTTTCATTTTTAATTTGTTGGTCTTACTTTGTAGCAATGGATATAATTTAGTAACTTTTTTAAATGAAATTGCTGTTCAGCTATGTATGAATTGCTAGTAAACCCACTGCCTTTTAGGTTTCAAATGTATATATGTATATATGTGTATATATATACACACACACCTATATATAAATATAAATTTAAATATCTAGATAGTTTTTATCTGGATATAAATATATATACTTAAATATCTGGATATCTTCTATCTAGATATAAATATATATTTAAATATCTGGATATCTTAATTTTATTTTGATTTTCTGTTTTTATGACCATTTATTCTGATTTTGAATTCATTTTTATATTTTTAAATATTAACCATGTATTTTATATTGTATTTAATAATTTCACATTTGTTATATGTCTTATATGTTACATGTTATATGTTATATATGTTATATCCTATATATCTTATATATGTTATATATTATATATGTGTTATATCTTATATGTTGTATGTTATTTATTATATGTCTCTTGTGCTAGCTCACTTATGGTCATTTATTTTCCGATGGGGGTGTATATATATTTCGGATATTTTTATCTATGATCTTGTATATCTTTCAACATTAAATGTATGATTTTTCTTAGATTTGTGTTTGCATAGCTTTTCTCCAAAGGAAATTTGCATTTCCTTTCTGGATGTCTAATGGAAGTTGTAGCCCAGAATATTTTAAAGAAATTCTTAATTGTTGATTTTTTGAATTGTCTACTTTAGGTAGAAATATATATGAAGGGTGCCTTCATTTACATATTTAAGAGATATTTTTCTTTTTTTTTTTAATTTTTAACTCAGCTTCATGTATCAAAACGCTATTCACTGCTAAGCCCGAAGTATTGAGTTAATGTGCAGTTTTCTCTGTTGTAAAAATGACATGCCTCTCAGACTTTTCATCTTGAGCAGGATCACTTTGTCACCTGTTCCTTTAGTCCTATGACAATGAAAACAGACTTAAGTTTACCTGTGTCAGCAATAGCAGCAGGGAGAATGCTAATTCGATTTTATGCTTATACACCACATAGTTATTGGCCTTTGGTTCTTTCACTTTTTCTCCAACACACTGACTCATTTTTCAGATATTTTTAATCAAAAATTTTAAATTTGTTTTTATTAAGTGGGTCAGTCAGGGTTCCTGAACTGCCATACTACAAAAATAGATGATAAACAATTACCTTGAAACCAAACTCTTCTCTCACAAAACATATTATTTACGTCCAGTTGACAGAGTATGCATACACACAAAACAGATATTATTTACATCCAGCTGACAGAGTATGCATACATGACTACTGAAATTAAATAACTAGCAATATGTTAGCTCTTCAAAGCAGCCGATGGATTTCATTTTCTTGGCATATTTCAGAAACAACCCAAGGTACTTTAAAACCTCACTTACCTATTGCCTGTGATTAAATCTCTGGTGGCAAAAAGATACTATACTTACTTGGTCAGCCTTGCTTAATCTCTCTCCAACTATTAAAATCATTGAAATGCTTAATTTTTGTAAGTTAAAGTATGACATACTTAAGCAGAATCATTGTTTTAAATATTTAGATTTTTAAACATCCTTTATGTCAGATGATGTCTTTGCTTGTCCCTCTTCATGCCACCATCTTGAGGAATAAGCAAACAGACTATAACATCCACACACACACACACATACGTACATACATACACAGTGATATAAAGCCTAGGGAAATTAAGCACACAGTTTTAATAAAGAAAATTTCTCGAAAGCAAATGAAAGGGATAGAGGAAGATGAGAATGAATGAATGGCAGAAATAGTGGGTGGAGGGAAAGCTGTGATGCATAATACACCATGTGAAACAAACGAAACCATTTGATAGTGAAAAGCATGATAGAGCAAAATCTGACAGAAAAGTAGAGCTGTCTAGGATGTGAGATAATGAGAAAGAGATGCCAGGTCTGGACTTTGTAGTGTCTTGTATGGCTTCCTTTGTAGTGTGTACTTAAAGCCTCACCAAGACAGCAATGACTACTCTATTTGAAAATCAACCATATTGGACAGGACAAACTCGTATTTGCAGAAGGTCTTTGATTATGATCTGGCTTCCTGATCTTTACAAGGCATTGTTTAATGTATGCCATGCTTTGCTGCAGTTTGATTTTTATACTCTATTTTTAAGTACGACCCACACACTACACAACCCCTCCACTTTTTCATGGTTCACAAAATCTATTTTAGGGTTTACTTGGGATATAACTAACAGCGTGCCTAAAATAAAATTAAGATGAACAATCCAAAAATTTGAGAATACTAAATTTATACTTTACAATTCTTTTTTGAAAGTAAAAGAGTTGTATGGCCAGTATTGCCTCCCTACAGAATGCGCTGGGGATTCTTAGAGGCATCAAGCCGTTTACTTTTAACAGCTCTTGCCTATTAGTCAAATAATTATTGGCCTGAATAAAAATAAGGAATTATATTGAAATTATGATGCATAGTTTTTCTGTTCTTTCCAATGAACGAATTTAAAAGTCAAGATTGGATAGATTTTTGAATAGAGTCAAAGATAAATCAGCCAAGTAATTAAATCAATATAGCTCAGTATAGAAATTAAATGAATATGTGTGTAACTATAATTATCAGTTATAGATATATAATTATATATAACAAACTACATTAAAATTTAACTGGCAATTATTTGCAATCTATACTTTTATAATCAACAGATGTTTTAATTACCTTTTCATGTAATTTAAATATTTATAAGTAAAATTATTTAAATTTTTAGTTTGATGCTATTGGTGTCTCTAATGAATTTGAAGAAAATATATGATCTTTCAAACAATATCATTTTTAAACAATTTTATATAGTAAATAATGTGAGAAACACACAATTTTTTAATAAAGTACATTCATGATTCTGACAAATTTTCTACATTGTATATCTTAAAGACTAAAACCACACCTTGAATAATTTGATGATTAGATATGGATATGTTTCTAATATGAATAAAATACATTTGGAAACCTGAGCAGAAATATTACTACTAGTAATAGCATTTTCTTTAGCGTTCACCCTAAGGAGAAGCTATTGAGAGGTAGGGAGAGATCAATTTAGATGTGAGTTAGAGAATTTTAATTTGAAAAGTGTGCTGTTCTAAGCAGTAATGTTGAAAAGACAGAAGAAAATAAATGATTCAATTTTTTTATGGAAGGGTTTTCCTCAGGAATCACTGATCATCTCTATCTCTCTCCTATGTATGTGGCAAATACATAAAGATATGCTTGCTTTTTATATGAGTTTGCTGCTGTTAGAGAAAATCCTCTACCCAAATATCAGTGGATAGACACACAGAAATTTACCTCCCACTGACTTAATGTGTGGGTTAGATTGGACCAAATGAGTTCATTCTGGGACTCAGGCTAATAATGAAGGCTCTGCCATAGCTGTATTAGCTAAAGTGTTCCCAATTTGCTGTCATAGGTCATACCTAATCAATGCTAAAAGTGGTTGGAAACGTAATATGTTAATTTATCTTTTTTTTTGCAGGGCAGCAAGTAAATGGTTTTACTCAATAGTAGCTAAATTGTTTTAGTCACCCAAGAAAAGTAGATCCTTTCCTGTATGGTTCATGTCAAGACTGGAAAATTGATCTTTACTGGGCTGCTTGCTGAAATATTCCCATTTGCCTTTTCAGTCTCATTGATTAGGCAAGCTCTCTGCATTGAAGAAATCTAGCTAGAGATATTATAGAGATGCAGAAAGAAATTTGGCAGTCTAGGAAGAAATAGACCTGTAAGCTTTATGGACTGGCCCTTGGTTTGAATCATGTCAGGATTCCTCTGGAAAGTTGATTAACTTCCAGTGTCTCAATTCTTTCCTCTGTTTATTGGGGATAACAACAGAACCACTTTTCACAAAGAAGTAAAAATCAACCTCTTTCAAGTTTTATAATTGAAGCAAATTTTCAAATAAGGAAATAGCTTTCAAGTAATGTTAATAAGAGAGGAAAATAGTTTACTTGCTGAAGTCTGGCCCCGAAAATAAAGCTGATTTTATGCTATACATATTCTGGTTCTGGTAAGAGCCAAGTAAAATCGCTGAATTCATAATGATGATATTGTCATTGCCCTTCCTGCCCTAAGCTCTAGCCACACAGTACTTTCCTCAAGTCTTTTAACACATTGCACAATTTGCCTTCTTTTTTTTTTTTTTTTTTTTTTTATACTTTAAGTTGTAGGGGTACATGTGCATAACATACGGGTTTATTACCTATGTATACTTGTGCCATATTAGTCTGCTGCACCCATCAACTCGTCATTTATCAGGTATAACTCCCAATGCAATCCCTCCCCTCCCCTCCCCATGATAGGCCCGATTGTGTGATCGTGTTCCCCTTCCTGGAGTCAAGTGATCCTGCGTTTGTTCAGTTTCCCACCTATGGGTAGAGGAACATCACGGTGTTGGTTTTCTGTTCTTGTGATAGTTGCTAAGAATGATGGTTTCCAGCTGCATCATGTCCCTACAAAGGATGCAAGCTCATCCTTTTGTGGCTGCCAGTATTCCATGGTGTATATGTACCCACATTTTCTTAATCCAATCTGTCACTGATGGACATTTGGGTGATTCCAGTCTTTGCTGTGTGTAGATAGTGCTGCAATAAACATGCGTGTGCATGTCTTTATAGCAGCATAATTTATAATCCTTTGGGTATATATCCCCAGTAATGGGATGGCTGGGTCATATAGACATCTAGTTCTAGATCCTTGAGGAATGCATGTACTGTTTTCCATAATGGTTGAACTAGTTTACAATCCCACCAACAGTGTAAAAGTGTTCCTATTTCTCCACATCACCTCTCCAGCACCTGTTGTTTCCTGAAGCTTTTTAGCCAATTACATGCATTCTAACTGGTGTGAGATGGTATCTCATTGTGGTTTTTGATTTGCATTTCTCTGATGGCCAGTGATGATGAGCATTTTTCATATGTCTGTTGGCTGTATGAATGTCCTCTTTTGAGAAATGTCTGTACATATCCTTTGTACACTTTTTGATGCTGGGGTTGTTTGTTTTTCTTTATGCCAAATTTGTTGGAGTTCTTTGCATGGGTTCTGGATATTAGCCTTTGTCAGATGAGTGGTGCAAAATTTTCTCCCATTCGCTTGAGTTGCCTATTCCTCTGATGGTAGTTTCTTTTGCTGTGCAGAAGCTCTTTAAGTTTAATTAGTCCATTTGTCAATTTTAGCTTTTGCTGCGGATTGCTTTTGGTGTTTTTAGACATGGAAGTCTTTGCCCATGCCTATGTCTGAATGGGTACTACCTAGGTTTTTCCTCTAGGATTTTTATGGTATTAGGTCTAACATTTCGTCTCTAATCCATCTTGAATTAATTTTTCGTATAAGGAGCAAGAGAAGGATCAGTTTCAGCTTTCTACTGATGGCTAGCCAATTTTCCCAACTTTCCATTTATTAAATAGAATCCTTTCCCCATTTCTTGTTTTCTCAGGTTTTGTCCAAAAGATCGAAGATGGCTGTAGATGTGTGGTATTATGTGTTCCTGAGGACTCTGTTCTGTTCCATTGGTCTATATCTCTGTTTGGTACCAGTACCATGCTGTTTTGGTTACTGTAGCCTTGTAGTATAGTTTGAAGTCAGGTAGCGTGATGCCTCCTGGCTTTGTTCTTTTTGACTTAGGATTGTCTTGGAGATACGGGCTCTTTTTGGTTCCTTATGAACTTTAAGCAGTTTTTCCAATTCTGTGAAGAAACTCATTGGTAGCTTGATAGGATGGCATTGAATCTCTATAAATTACCTTGGGCAGTATATGGCCATTTCACGATATTGATTCTTCTATCCATGAGCATGGTATGTTCTTCCATTTGTTTGTGTCCTCTTTTATTTCACTGAGCAGTGGTTTGTAGTTCTCCTTGAAGAGGTCCTTTATCCCACTTGTAAGTTGGATTCCCATTTGGTCTCTTTGAGCAATTGTGAATGGGAAGGTTCATTCATGATTTGGCTTCTGTATGTTTGTCTGTTATTACAACAGGTGTATAAGAATGCAAAGGCTTTTGACAAAAGTCCCAACATCCTTCATGCTTTAGCGCTCAATAAATTAGGATTAGAGTGGAGCGATACCTCAAAATAATAAAATATTTTGCATGACCGACCACAGCCAATATCATACTGAATGGTAAACTGGAAAAATTCCCTTTGAAAACTGGCACAAGACAGGATGCCCTCACCACTCTATTCAACATAGTGTTATGAAGTTCTGGCTAGAGCAATTAGGCAAGAAAGCCAGGGTATTCAGTTAGAAAAAGAAAGTCCATTGTCCCTGTTTGCAGATGACATGATTGTATATTTAGAAAACCCCATTGTCTCAGCCCAAAATCTCCTTAAGCTGATAAGCAACTTCAGCAAAGTCTCAGGATACAAAATTAATGTGCAAAAATCACATGCCTTCTTTTTTTTCAAACCTAGAACCAAATTAATTTCTTTCTAATGTTATAACCCACTTAATTTCTTCTTTCTCTTTCAAGTAGCAGTTTACATGTATTTTCCCCTTAGAGACTCTCTTTCACCAATAGTATGTTTTCATGTATTTTTTGTTTTTTGTTTGTTTGTTTTTGAGATGGCGTCTCCTTCTGTTGCCCAAGCTAGAGTGCAGTGGCACGATCTCAGCTTACTGCAACCTGCATCTCCCAGGTTCAAGTGATTCTCCTTACTCAGCATCCTGAGTAGCAGGGACTACAGGTGCCCACCACCACGCTTAGGTAATTTTTGTATTTTTAGTAGAGATGGGGTTTCACCATGTTGGCCAGGCTGGTCTCGAACTCCTGACCTCAGGTTATCCGCTGCCCATTGGCCTCCCAAAGTGCTGGTATTTCAGGTGTGAGCCACCAAGCTTGGTCCATGTATTCCTTTTCTATAGATCTCTCCATTTCCACTTTTCTAATAGGCATTATTCTTTATTACCATTACTTGCTGGAATTTTTATCTCCTTTCTCTACTGTAGTCTACATAAAGGGAGAGATTTCATAAGTAATATTCATTGTTACATCTCTGCTTTCCATGCCTCTCAGGTAATAGACACAAACATAGGAGAGCATCAAAAGAAAGAATAACCCACTTAACTTCTACTGTACAAAATATGCCCAAATTCAACTATTTGCATAATATTTTTTTTCTTTGTGCAACCTGCTTCACTTGTAATGAGTTACATCTTGGCCCCTCTTTGCTGAACAATTAGTCGCCAACTAATTCCAGGATCTAATACTCATTTTTCTTGAGATGGCTTTTATTTTCTCCTTCTTAGGCAAAAGTTGAATCCTCTCTTCTGTGCCACAAATACTGGGTACACAGTTAATATTTTCTGACAAGCTTGACATTTCTAATATTTTCTTTCTTCATCCTTTTATTTTATCTTCTAAAGCCATCTGAAAGAAGATTGAAAGAAGATTATGTACAATTTGTCAAAGTTTTCATGTTAACTTATTGTTAAGAAAAAAACTCCTTTTTTAACCAATACCACTCATGTATACATACTCTTTATTTTACTTAAATATTTCAATGATCTATTAATCATGGTGCACAGAATGTTTTAAAATTAGACTTACCAAATTACATAGTACATTTCTTTAGTTAAACCAGGTGAAAAAAATCTGAAAACAGTTAATAACTATGTTCTGAAAACATATTAATAAGCACAACACATGAAGAAATGGCTGAATATAATTATACTTAGCTACAAATACAACTAAAAATTAACTTTAAAGCATTTTTTTTCAGATTATATTTACCCTAAGTTATTCTTTAGGAATAGCTTGATTTTACATCTATTGAAATATAAAACTATTTTCTAAATAAAAGATCAATGAATTAGGACATGTGCATGGCATTTATGCATGGTCCTATAAATGTCAAAGCAGAGACATCCATTCAAAGCAGAGGATTCATCAAGCTGATGAATCTTTGTGTAATGTTTTTATCCTTGTTCCTACAATGATTGAAATAGCAAGCACAAAATTTTTATTTGTCCATTTAATATATAGTTGTTATAAAAATTTTATTTTAGATTCAAATTATCTTGGTGAGGCAGGCAAGGCATTTAAATGTGTTGACTAAAACATATGTTTATTTCTGGCATTTCAAGTTGACTGACGGGGCAATCTCTGGTTTGATTCCCATCTGGTATTTTCTGTGGGCCAAGCATTTATAATATTTAATGTACTTAGATTATGTAAGAAAAGAAAATGTCTTCATTTCCAGATATACCTTATTTTCTATGACTAAATCAACAAATACTCAAGTATTCCTCTTCATCTCTGCAAACAGTTTAATGTGAAAAAATAGACTTTTGCCAAACATGTAATTTAGGAAAATGACATTCTGAGATTATCATTATTGCCTGTTTTCCCTTAGCAGTGTTACCATGGACTTAGCATGTTAAAACAATACAACGTTATTGCCTCTCAATTTCTGTGGGTCAGGAGTCAGGGCACAACATAGCTGGGTCCTTTGCTCCAGAGTGTCAGAAAGCTGCAGTCAAGGTATTGGTGAGAGCTTCATTCTCATCTGAGGCTCGACTGGGGAAGATTCCAATTCTAAGTTCATAATGTGGTTAGCATCATTCAGTTCCTTGTGGGCTCTTCAATTTAGGGGCTTAATTTTTTGCAGTTGAGCGGTTGCCTAGCGTCTGCCCTCAGGTTCTTGCCATGTAAGCCTCCCCGAGATGACTTTTAGCTTCCTAAAGGCCAACAGGGGAGAGCAAATCTCCTCAGAAATATGGCTTACAATTGTATGTAACATTATCACAGAAATGACGTCCCATCACCTTTGCTGTACTGTATCTAAAGCAAAATCCTTGCTCTGCCCTCACTCGGAGGAGATCACCAAAGGTGTGGAAATCAGGATGTGAGATCATGGAGCATGGTAGTATTTTTTTACCACAGAGATGAAGAAGTAAGTTTTCATGGTGATAAAATGAGAAGAAAGAAAAACTTTTCATACCACAGGTTCTATATGATAGGTAGGGTATTTCAAGATACAGCACTTATTATTTAACTTTACTAAACCTGCAACTCTCAAAACACTTGCACTTCACCTCCTGGTCATAATTAAAATTTGGAATCTGTCCAAGGTACCACACCTCTAGTTGTCCTTCATAATCTAGGCTAATAATTATCCCAGATCACAGATCATAGAACCAAGAGGTTTTATTTACATCCTAGTAGCTGCATTTAGTCATTTATAATCTTATACACATTTTTTTTCAGTAGGTTATGAGCTCTTTTTCCTCAACCTGAATTTGAAAGCTGGACCTACTCCTTAATTTATAAAGAAATGTGGCTCCTGAATTGTTGTCTTCTTTGCTGTTCCTAAACCAGTTCCCAGCTAGATCAGTTCAGCAGCCTTGATGGTAACCCCTTCTGCACCTCTCCTCAGCATAGTGATCATTTCTTCAGCCTATCCTCAGTCCCCCAACCTCCTCAACTGCACACATTTCCTGAATACCAGTGGTCATCTTTGCTGTATTTCCCTCCATTGCCTCTAGTCGCAAATCATGTTTTGACTTCACCTTCTACTACACTCTCTTTGAAATAATGACATCTAAATCCGACTCACATAGGATTTGTAGTGAAATACTACAAAGTGTAACCAGTGGAGGTTTTTCTTTTCGCCAGACCCTTATGAGCCTGTTCTTCAGCTTACTTGAGACCTCCAGTTCTTTGAATCCTTGCTGCACTTTTCCCACACCCCCAAACATGAGGTTTTAGTTGGAGAATATACATAGATTTGGAAGACCTGCTTTTTTCCTTGTCAGACTCAGACACTGTCACCTACTGTCAGGGCCAGCTTCACAGGTTTGCAATCTGTGAACTTACGTAGGGCCTCACCCTCAAAAGGGAACCTGTCCTTGGCTTAATGCTCTGCTATCCCATCTAGAATTCTTTATTGTCTCATCTTGGAATTTGTGTTTTATTAATGATATCTAACGGGACAGTAGAGCATATGCATTTGCAGAGGAGATGGACAGGGCGGTAGTGCACACTTGTGTAGGCTGAGGCTCAATGACCAAGTATTATGCCTTCCCCCCAAAAATATATTCCCATCTAATTCTTATAGTTAATCCTTATACTAGCACCTGTAATCCCAGCACTTTGGAAGGCTTAGTGGGGAGCCTCAGCTTTTAAGTATAATCCCTATACTTGAAAGCACCTAAAATGTACAATTAATAGAGGATATGATACATTTTCACGATTTCATAATCTTATATGTCCAGTTCCACAAAGAGTTAAGCTCTTCATTATCCAGATGAAAGCTGAGTCTACATGAGACTCAGATTCCTTTAAAATCCAGCCCAATAAAACAACAGGAGGTTGGCACAGGTGTTTTTTATTTGCCCCTTAAGAACCAGTCTCCACTTTTCTCTGCCATGTTATTTCAGAAGGTTGACCTCTGTAAACACCCTAGCTGTCTTCTCTGACTTCAATCTTCTCATTAAATATGGCCAGGGAGAGGCCTGACAATAGGTAAGGAGTTTTCCTTTCTGTGATTCCTTCCATAGAAATCATTGGTCTTATTCAAGTAGCCACTTCATAATTTCCCTCTTCTGAGTTTTATCCATTTCTCTCTCCTCTTACCCTTTCAGTTTACACAGTTCTGCTTTTACTAGCCCGAGGATCCTGCACTACCTGATGTAACTGGTTACCCAATCCCCATGTCTTAGTAAAATAGTTCCTTTTAAAATAAACATTTCTCAAACTATTCATAAAATACAGTGAAAGCATTTTCTTTTGTTAAGCCATCCCTGACATCCTTCATCTCTACCAGGTAGGAGTAACCACTCCCATCTTTGTTTCAATTGAGTTCCTCACACATGCCTCCATTTTATCACTGGGCAAATCATTGTAATACACCTGTAGGAACAAGGGTGGTATGACTATTGATCTCTCAGCTCACAAAGAAACTTCCGCCACTGAATATCATCTAATCTGCTTAGGGGCCTAGGTTCTCTCTTTCTGCTCACAATCTCCATACAGGGCATCTGTGGCCTATGATATTGTTTATTTTGGGATATGCAAATGATCAAGAATAGTGAAGAGAAGATTAACCGCTGTCAAATCCCAAGACCATGGCCCTCGGCTTTCCTCTTCTCTAAATTCGGTGATCTCTCCTCTCTCCCAGTTTTTGTACTTTATGACTGTCCATCCAAATATCTATGTGTGTATATATATATTACACATATACACATATATTTACATATATATGCATATATTTACAAATATATATACATATAGATATTTAGATGGACAGTGTTATACACATATATATTTGTTTGTTTTTGTTTTTTGAGATAAGGTGTTACTCTGTTGCCCAGGCTGGAGTACAGAGTATGATCATAGCCCATTGCACCCTCAGCTCAAGTGATCCTCTGCTTTAGCCTTCTGAGTAGCTGGGACTACACACCTACATGTGTGCACCACCGGCCTGGTTAATTTTGTTTTTTATTTGTTGACAGAGATGGAGTCTCACTGTGTTTACCAGGCTTGTTTCTAACTTCTGACATCAAGCGATTCTTCCCCCTCAGCCTTCCAAAGTGCTGGGATTACAGGCGTGGGGCCCATTTTTATTTCTAATTGGTACCATCTTCTGTCACTCCTTCTCTAGGTTTTAGAGGGTCAAATGCTGCTAAGAATAACTCCATTTCCTTATTAAATTGAAATATTCATTGAATGTTTGTTTCAACTTTAATGTTCACTGGGAGAATAAAAGTGTACCTTGGAAAATCAAAGTAAAAAAAGATGATGTGAAAAACACGTAATGAACAATCTTTTTAACAACTGGCAATTCAAACCCAACACATTTCTACATTTTTATCTTCATAATTTGCCCTTAAGCTGCCTATTGTTTAGGACTATGTTTTATCCACTTACGCATACTCAGAATTAGTGTGGATTTTTGGTGTGCTTGGTACATCTTTGTTGAATAAAATACTAAAATGATTATTAAAAATTTCTCATTGCTAAAATCTGGAACTTGTCCCAAAGGTAGTTAATTTCCTTTGTACTTCAACATTTTTTTTTTCTACTGTTGTCATTGTATAAATAACAACTAATGATTTGGGAAATAAGAAACCTCATTTTGTTTCCCTTGGTTTTGTTATTTAGAGAAAGAGGAGAATAAAATATAGTGTTTTAAAATAAAAACAACATAGGTGTTAATTCAATCTATCAATATAAATGAGTTTTATAATACTAAAATACAGTGGTGTGAAGTTTAAGGTAGGATACATTCTAGATTATGTTGAATTAATCTTGAATTAGTATATTTATTTGGTAAACTCTTCATATAACATTTTTATACCATTTGAACTGTAGATATTTTATTGATAATTTCACAGAAATATTTTCTCCTCTTACTCTATTAAAAGGCACCAACTTATTAGTGTTTAGAAGCATTGTTTTTGTCTTTAAAAAGCAGGTTTTGTTTTTCTCCAGTATCATAATCAATCCTGAAATGATATCTACCTTCTGCAGTTTTTAATGAGATATTTCCCTCGAACTTTTTTCTTTTTGGTAAAGTAGAACTATAGCTTCTAAAATTTGGTCTGCTAAATAAATCAATTTAATTTTTTTGAAATATTATGTATTCTTATCCAGATAAGCATGCTTATATTTGAATTTGTTTAATATTTTAGGTGTCATATTATTTATATATATTTATTTCCAGAATATGTTCTTTATAAGATCCCTATATTTTGCATTTTATATTGGATTATATTGTTAGACTTGACAGAGAATAAGTATAAAATTATTCTATATTCATAAGTAAAAATATGCTTTTGTCTGCTACCACATAACTCATGATAGAAACAGATAAAGTTGTGATAACTTTCTCAAAACAGCAACTGACAATTTACATGCCTTAATGAATAAAATATAACTAAAATTTCTTTAATATATTTAAAAGTCTACACTCAAAATTAGTCACTTCAGTCTCAATACTCAAATGATGTAACTGTAGGATTGTCAGAATTAACTTTATTACATAGTTGTTGTTTTTTTTTTTTTTTGCCATCAACGAATTTTGAATAATTTATCTTACATTATTGTTTAGGCATTTCTGGTCTTTTATAACCTATCTCAAAATACAGCTACTTGCTTTAAAAGAATTAGCAAAACATTGCATATGCCCCTCAACCTGGTAGTGAATATTTTCTGAAGACTTGGCTGTTAGAAAATCTATGTAAGTTGGCCCGGTATGGTGGCACACCCCTGTAATCCCAGCACTTTGTGAGGCCAAGGTGGGCAGATCACAAGGTCAAGAGATTGAGACTATCCAGGCCAACATGGTGAAACCACACCTCTACTAAAAAAAAAAAAAAAAGAAAAGAAAAAGCTCGTAGTGATGGGGCAACGCCTGTAGTCTCAGCTACAGACTTAGGCAGGAGAATATCTTGGACCCAGGAGGCAGAGGTTGCAGTGAGCCGAGATCCGAGATCGCGCCACTACTCTCCAGCCTGGCAACAGAGTGAGACTCCACCTCAAAAAAAAAAAAAAAAAAGGACAAGAAAAGAAAAAAGAAAATCTATGCAAGTTTATGATATTTAGAACAAATAGTTAAATTGCAGACTCTTGTCTTTACTCCTAGTTCCATAAAATGTAATAAAATCTACACTAAAACAGGCCACTTAGTTTTACAGTACGTCCATTAAATTCTCATTTGACTTATTTTTTTATCTTCAACAAAGTGAGCATTTAAAATCTGCTCTGAAAAAGGACTGTAAGGATATCATTCACCTTTCTTATTCATCAAACATGATTTGAGTTTATTATAGCGTGTCACGAGCTAGATTGTAAAGCAGTTTGATCTCTAAAGCATTGTTTACCTCTGCATTCATTGATCTAATTGTGATCATTAAAGTATTAAGTATTTGAATAGGGAAAATACAGAGTAGATAGCATGAGTGTAATTAATTCTAATAATGTTCAAATTGATTCCTCAGATAATATAGATCTCACTAAAAAACTCTATGTAATCTTTTATGTAAATAAGTTCTTTGAAAATTGTTTCATGTAAATGCAATCATGCATGGCATAACAATATTTTGGTCAACAAGGATCACATATAGGACAGTGGTCCCATAAGATTATCATGAAGCTGAAAAATCCTATCATCCAATGATGTCATAGCGCAATTACTTTATTTTTTATACATTTAATTTTTTGTCTCTATTTACAAATTGAATGTCCCATAAGTGTACAGTGTTTATAAAGTCTATATAGTATACAGTAATGTCCCAGACCTTCACATTTACTTATCATTCATTCCTGATACCCAGAGCAACTTCAGGAACTGCAAGCTCCATTCACTGTGAGTGCTCTATACAGGTGTGCAATTTTTAATCTTTTTTTGCTGTGCCTTTTCTATGTTTAGGTATGTTTACATACACAAGTACTTACCATTGTATTACAGTATTGTCTGCAGTATTCAGTACAGTAACATGCTGTACAGGTTTGCAGCCTAGGAGCAATAGGCTGTAACACATAGCCTAGGTAGGCAGTGGGCTATACCATGTAAATTCATGTAAGTAAATTCTATGATGTTTCTATCATGATGAAATTGCCTAATGATGCATTTCTCAGAATATAGCTCTGTCATTAAGCAGCACATAACTGTATACAGCACATGGAGTAGTATCTTTTAGTCTATTATGCTTTAAACATGTAGTTCACGAAAGAAGCTCCCTCTGTTATTATTTCTTATATATGAGATTTGTTTAATTGGGTATGATATATGGATTAATAGTCTAAAAATATATAAACAGTAATGTGCCAGGATGCATTCAAAAGAAACTGAAATTTCAGAAAATAAAATAATATAAATGCCATCTATCATCATATCCCTGAAAGATAATCACTGAAAATTCTAACATATTGACTATAATATTATTCCATATGCATGCCACAATTGTGTAAATATCTAACCTAATTAGAATTATATTGCTATATATAATTTTGTTCAGTCCTCTTCAGTCAAAATCTACTTTAGCATCTTACATATCTTGAAAAAGCCTAAAACCATAAAAACCCCACAAGAAAACATAGGCAATACCATTCAGGACATAGGCATGAGCAAAGACTTCATAACTAAAACACCAAAAGTAATGACAACAAAAGTCAAAACTGAAAAATGGGATCTAATTAAACTAAAGAACTTCTGCACAGCAAAAGAAACTATCATCAGAGTTACTAGGCAGCCTACAGAATGGAAGAAAATTTTTGCAATCTATCCATCTGACAAAGGGCTAATAGCCAGAATCTACAAAGAACTTAAACAAATTTACAAGAATAAAACAAACAACCCCATCAAAAAGTGGGCAAAGGATATGAACAGGCACTTCTCAAAAGAAGATATTTATGCAGCCAACAAACATATGAAAAAAAAAGCTGATCATCATTGGTCATTAGACAAATGCCAATCAAAACTACAATGAGATACCATCTCACGCCAGTTATAATGGCAATCATTAAAAAGTCAGGAAACAACAGATGCTGGAGAGGATGTGGAGAAATAGGAACGCTTTTACACTGTTGATGGGAGTGTAAATTAGTTCAACCATTGTGGAAGACAGTGTGGCGATTCCTCAAAGATCTAGAACCAGAAATACCATTCGACCCAACAATCCCATTACTGGGTATATACCCAAAGGATTATAAATCATTCTACTATAAAGACACATGAGCACGTATGTTTACTGTGGCATTATTCACAATAGCAAAGACTTGGAACCAACTCAAATGCTCATCAGTGATACACTGGAAAAAGAAAATGTGGCACATATACATCATGGAATACTATGCAGCCATAAAAAAGGATTAGTTCATGCCCTTTGCAGGGAATGGATGAAACTGGAAACCATCATTCTCAGCAGACTAACCCAAGAACAGCAAACCAAACACCACATGTTCTCACTTAAAAGTGGGAGTTGAACAATGAGAACACATGGACATAGGGAGGGGAACATCACACACTGGGGCCTGTCGAGGAGCGGGGGACTAGGGGAGGGAGAGCATTAGGATAAATACCTAATGTAGATAACAGGTTGATGGTTGCAGCAAACCACCATGGCACATGTATACCTATGTAACAAACCTGTACATTCTGCACATGTACCCCAGAAATTAAATAATAATAATAAAAAGAAAGAAAAAGGTTTGTAAAATAAACTTAAATGCTAAATGTCTGATGATTACTATTATGAAATATATTAACTGTACCCAAAAGGATATAGCAATAATATGTAATATACATAATAAGGATCACAAATTAAGCAAACATATACTCAAACTCAGGTTTAAGGTAGAAAATCAATACCGTTTACACTTTTTATATACTATTTCTCAATTGAATTATAATCCTCTCTTTTAGATGTAATTATTATTCTTATTTTTTAAATTCCTTTAGGTATTTATTTCACTCTTAAGTTATGTGTAATTTTGTGGAAATTTTTGTTTGAATGGGTTCATTCTGCAAATAATCTGATGGCGGAGTTCAGCCACATCAATGCAGGAAACCATAGAACATTCAACTTCATATTGCATAGTATTTTATTATGTAAGTATATATGTATTTTATCATATATCTATTTTATTTTCATTTATATTTGCTCTATTTCCTTTTGTCTCCCAAGATAATGATATAAAACAGTATATATATGCAAGGATTCTCTAGAAATGAAAATTGTTACATCACGGATTTGCACGTTTTCAAACGTGTCAGATAATATTAAATTTTTTCCAAAATCATTATAGCATTTTACATTCCCACCAGCAGAGTATAGCATCCCTTCTGCTTCATATTCTTGCCCATGCTTGATATATTTAACAGTTTCTAGGTGACCTCTAAAGTTCAGTATGATTTTAAAAACAAAGGGAAAAGATAAAAGCCACAGTTACCTTACTCAAGAAGTTAAAACTCAATGGCTCTTAAAATAGTGTGTGTACAATTTCATAATTATGTAGTACCTAATCTTAGTCTATCTGTGATGGTTTATGTGTCAACTTGTCTAGGTTGTACTAGTAATGGAACTCATTGTATAATCAATAATTAATCATGTGTTGCTGCAAAGGTATTTTGTTGATCTGGTATTACGATATACAATCAGTTGACTTTAAGTAAAGAAGATTACCATCGATAATGTGCGTAGCCCTCATCCAATCATTTAAAGGCTTTAAGAGCAAAAACGAGTTTCCCAGAGAAGGTGATCTACCTCAAGGCTGAGGCATCAAATGCTGCCAGAGGTTTCAGCCTGTTCGAGTCATTGAATTTCAGACTCATGACTGCAGCATCACTTCCTTTCTTGGTTTCCGGCTTGTTGACTGCCCTACAGATTTTGGATTTAGCAGCTCCCACATTCACATAAGCCAATTCCTTAAAATCTCCCCCCATCCTTCTCTCTCTCACAGTCAGAACAAACAGCTTTGTTTGTCCTTTCCTCAAAAAAAAAAGAAATAGGTTTGAGGGCAAATAAAAACTTTGGAACATTATTAATACATGTGTAGAGAAATGATATGAAACATAGGAACAGTGTATATATCCAAATTCAAAGGTAGAGAAAATCATATTATATTCCCTGGTCTTCACTATCATTATTCTGCTTCCCATTTAGTGGCCGCCAAATACTATAGACAAAAAAAAATCTTTGTTATGTAAAAAAAAAGTTGAAATGTCATGTAAACTTCAAAACTATAACAAAATACTTTTTACTATTTCTATTCTTTAATAAGTTTCTTTATTGTGCAAAATATGCAAGCAGATCTTTCATTTTTTATTTAAATATATTTTAAACAGTAGCTCTTGATTTTTTTTGTAAAAACATAGGCTCATAGTAACTTAAATAATGCTCCAAAATCATTGCAAGTTTACATCTTATAAACTGTGTTTTACCAAAAAAAATATTCTGCTGTTTTGCGGCTACCCCACAGAAACTGCATAGACTTCTAGCCTAGATTGGATTTTGATGTCATGATACCACACACAGCACACGGAAGTGATTTGAAAAGGCTTGCCACTTACATAATAAGGCTTTCTGGGGAGAGCAGGAAGGCTTCCAAGCACTTCCAAAATGATTTGAGAGAGCAGGGAAAGGAGAATAAATTTTCTATAGATGTGAAAAAGTGTGGCCAAGGTGAACTATATTTTTTGTGTTATTTGAACTTCCAGCTGATGCTAAATGAGAGAACATCATAGTTTTCTTATCCGTTTGACCAGATGTTGGGAAGAAGCAAAATATGGGAGGGAGGAGGCTTAAAAGCTCACAGCAGTTAGGGACCAAAAACTTGGAGTCTGACTTTTAATGACTTGTGTATTGTAGGAATTGAGAGTAGGAGAATTGTATTGTGGTTTCTTTTGAAATGATTTTTATATCTGTCAGTAATCCTTGTAGTTTCAGCCCCTCTACTCTGGGGTAATTTCAGTAATAAAAAGAGAAGAGATTCCTTGCTTGTCCCCTTTTTTAGAAATTTCACTGAATTCATGATGCATATTTTTATTATAGTAGTAGGCCTTTCCAGCACAGTTGACAAAAGTAAAATTTGCAAAAATGTTTCTTGATTAAATTACAACTTCTATTTTTGGAAATGTGGAAGACTAATGTGAAAATAATGCCTATTGTAAACTTTTATAAACGCAGTCATTTTACACAAAATACTGTTTGAGTTCAGAAAAGATTTTGAGAGAGAGCAAATACATTCCCATTGATAAAAGCCACGCAAGAGAGTAAGTGGGAAAGTTGATGTTGGGCTTCCTTTAGTGAGGATCTGAGAGGAAATATTCATCTATGCAACCTAGAGGCTTGGTTAAGCGGACTTTAATGCCCACTTAAGTGCAAGACTTCGGTTCTTTATGATGAATTTCAAGCTGAATATGAAGGTGTATCTTTGAATTGTCTTCTATATTAAACAAAAATATGAAATAGAAATAAATTTTTTCAATGTGTATATAACGTATTTCCAAACTTGGCTCTCCATAGATTGCTTAGAGAAAAAATAAAATGTTTATCTTAAGGATTTAAAAACTATGGCTTTGTGCCTATTGTGTGTTTGGGGTTATCATTTACACTACTTACCTGGTCTGTTAGCCACTTGGGTGAAATTAACAAAAAATTAATCCAGAACCAATGGTATTCCTGGCATGCGTATTATAAGCATTTAAAAAGACACTTTGAAAATACAAGCCTCGACCTGGCAACTAGGAATTTCTGCAGAATACATCTGTCTAAATACTGCCTTTCAATTTAAAATGACAAGCAAATGAGGATAGGAGACAATATCCTATGGTGACTGAGGGTCCTTGACCCAACAAATGGAAGTCTAATTATTTATTACTATAAAGCAATTTGAAACAATGACTAATTCTTAGGAATTAGAATTTAATATTCTATTTGACCAGCAAAATTAGACATAGATGAAGAGAGCATCAGTAAATTGGGAGAAACAATTCTAGGTAATCACATGTAATGCAATTTAGTAAGAGTGACATGTGAAAAGTATAAGGGATATTAAGGATGGTATTAGATGGTCCACATGCATTTAATAGAAACCTCAGAATAAAAATGTAAAGAAAACGAGAAGGAGGAAGTAAGGATACAGTAAATGAATAATAATTTTTTAGAAGTTGATTTTAAAATGACCCAAGCAAGCTGAATTAAAATAAATGCACATTTAAACACTGTACTGATACCAGAGAAAAATAAAAATAGAGGACAGAAACAAAGCTGCCATTAGTGTTTGAAACACCCATCTTTTTGAAGACAGATAAAACATTTGAAATCTTATGTGTTCTCCCTATTAGACAAAGTGAATAGATAAAATAAATATATATAATAAACAGGAGGAAGGTGGTTATAAATATAAACTTTAATTAGAAAGTGAAATGTTAAGTTTGTTAAGATTAAAAATAGAAGCATTGTATCAACAACATTGTAGGATGTTAAAAGACAAATTCATCAGCTGGAGGAAACCAAAGATAATTGAAAATCAATCTAAGATGGTAAAACATTCACTGACTTAAAAAGGCAAAAAAACTCTTTTTAAAAGTTGATGCCCTTAATAGCTCATAAAAAATCTCTTTCAAGGCTTCCCAACACTGGCATTTTGCTTAGTTGATGAAGGCTGCATTGCTAGTAACACCTTTGGCTTAAAGAGCTACCCAAGAGCCTAATTTCCTGATGTACTGAATTCTTTTCAACTAAAAGTCTATGGAACCACTGCACACCTGCTAGAGGACCAAAATCTGGAACACTGGCACCACCCAATGCTGGCTAATGTATGAAGACACAGGAACTAATCTTCATTGCTGGAGGTAATGTAAAATGGTATAGCCACTTTGGAAGACAATGCAGTAGTTCCTTAAAAAACTAAACTTACTCTTGCCATATGATCCAATCATAATTATTGGTATTTACCCAAAGGAGTTGAAAACTTATATCCACACAACAAGCAGCACATGGCTTTTTATGGCAGCTCTATTCCTAATTACCAATGCTTAGAAGCAACCAGGACATCCTTCAGTGGATAAATGGATACACAAACTATAGTACAACCAGACAATGGAATATTATTCAATGCTAAAAAATATAATCTATCAAGCCATGAAAAGACAAGGAGGAACCCTAAATGTAAAGTGCTACATAAAATAAGACAATCTAAAATATTGACACATTGTATGGCTTAGAAAACATGACATTCTGGAAAAAGCAAAATTTCCAAGACAATAAAAATTTCAGTGGTTGCCAGCAATTAGGGGAGAGGTATGAAAAGGTGGTATACAGAGGATTTTTAGGGCAGTGAAAATGGCTTGTATGATACTATGATTGTAGACACATGTTAAATATTTATCAAAACTCATAGAATGTAAAACACCAAGAGTGAACCCTAATGTAAACCATAAACTTTGATTGTGTCAATGCAGTTCATCAATTATAACAAATGTACCACTGTTTTTGGGGATATTGATAATGGAGGAGACTGTACATGTGTGGGAGTAGTAGGTAAAGGGTATGTAAGAACTCTCTATTCTTCTCAATTTTGCTGCGAACCTAAAACTGCCCTAAAAAATGTCTATTATAAAAGCATTATCTATGGAGATCAAAAACAGGAGAAATCTAACTTCAACTGATTCTAGTTATAAACAGTAAGAAAAAACATCCCGTAGCCAAGAAACCAGTTAGTTTGAGCAAGATTATTTTATGGCTGTTGTTCCTGATGCTGCTGTAATATCCCCACACTAGTGACAACAGGAATATATACGAGTCAAAATTGAAATTGCATTTATAATAGTATTTATGTCAATGTACAAAGCATGTCTATAACTTGTCTGGCAATGTTTATTCCTTGAATACTCTCAATTGCATTAACTACTACCTCCTCAGTGACTACCAAACCATTTTCCCTAGATCTTTTCCCAGCACTCATCACATAATGCCCCTGTATGTGCTGTATCTGAAAATAAAATCCATTCAAATATTTTTAGTTCTGAAAACTCCATTTACATTCAGATTTTCTAACACAAAAATATTTATTTATTATGAGGCAATCTCCTAGTTTGTATAATTTTCATTAAGTTTCCAGTAGTAAAACTTTAAGAGCAAAAATTGTGCTTATTAATATGTGTACGTGTTTGTGTGTTGTTTTGTATGTTGTAAATATCAATATATTGTATTTCAAAATGTGTGCATATATATGTATACATGTCTATTTCTTAACATAAGTGTTCAAAGTGTTCAATAAGTATTCATTAAATGAATGTGGGGAGTACTGAGTACTTTATGATAAATACATATAATTACCTTTTGGAGATTTCAATAAAACGGTTACTTCAAATTCCAATAAGTCAATTAGAGAGCACAAGTATTTTTAAAAAGTGTCACATATAAAAGTTCTCTCACTGAAATATCATCACTGGCTGAAAATTAAGAGTTATTCTTCTCTGCTCACTTTGGTGTATTAGTTTCCAATCCATTAACTCTAACAAGTTAATAAAAACATGTTTTTAAATAAAATATTGAAAAGGGCTATATATTATGAAGATAGAAATTGCAAATCATGTAGAATTCATTTATATCACCAACCTATGAAATAACCTATTCAGTTTAAGAAAGAACATATTTCCTTACTGTATGATTTTTAATGTTCCTATAATTCTGTTCCCTTTATATATACTCTTTATATTATAAATGTATCCTAAATTCTTCAGGAAAGGCTAAATACTGTTCTTCTGAGAAATTTATTTTCTACACAGAGAGAAAAAAAATGCTGAAGGTACTGATTCAATGATTCCACATATGGAGGCAGTTTCTGTTTTGTGGTTTCATTTGTTTGTTTGTTTGTTTGAGACTGGATTTGGCTCTGTCATCCAGCCTGGTGTGCAATAGCATGATCTCCACTCATTTCAACCTCTTTCTCCCAGGCTCAAGCCATCCTCCCACTTCAGCCTCCCAAGTACCTGAAACCACAGGTGTGCACTGCCACACCCAGCTAGTTTTCGTATTTTTAGTATAGATGGGGTTTCTTGTCATGTTGTCCAGACTAATCTCAAACTCCTGGGCTCAAAGCGATCTGCCTACCTCTGCCTCTAAAAGTGCTGGGATTACAGACATGAGCCACCTTACCCAGTGGAGACAGTTTGTTTTAATCATTATGACATTTTTCACTAAAAAATAAACAAAATATTTAGAAAACACACTACACTTATAATTAACTTGATAAAGGGTTTCCATTATTAAGTAAGAATATTCATATGTAATATATAAAACTACCAACGCATAACCTTGTAAAATTAACTTCTAAATATATCTTTCATTAGATTATATATGAATGCTTTTGAGTTCATTTTGTCAGGTTAAGGCTAGTATCAGATATTTTATCGCGATTATGATTTGGAAACTCGTATGATAAAAATAAGTGTGACTGTGTATAATATATCTCTGATAATATGTGTCTGTATAAATTTGAATTTTAAGCAGTCCAGTAAGTTCATGTATTTAAACTATTGTACTTTTTGTTAAGTAGCCTATATTTACCAATGACATTTTTTCAAACTGATTATCAGGTCATAAACCTCAGAGGAAATGGGAAGTCAGGATAGACAAATTGATATCAAAATGGTAGAGTGAGAAGTTTGAATTTCCTGAAGAAGTCAGAACTAGATAGTACATTATAAAGTGAGACTGAGGACAACCTGTGGGATTTATTTGAGGGAGGGGATAAGAATAATATATAAGTGTTAAGTTAGAGCCAAAATAGGGGAGAGTAGGAGGGCAAAAAAATTTCCTTTCTTTTGTCATTGGTTTGCCTAAGTCTTCCTGACAAAACAAAGCTGGTGAGAAAATGTTCACTGTTCAACAAGAAATAACACTGAAATAACAATAACTATGTTACTGTACCAAAATGCATTAGGTTATTTATTCCTCAAAAGCAACACTATGAGTCAGGGCTATTGTTATTGGTATTTTATACAGGAGAGAATATAAACCCACGTTTTCTAAAAGTCATGCAAATAGTAAGGAATTCCAAATCTTAAGCCAGATATTTTCGTTTCTTATTAGAAATTGTATTCAAATAAAAAATCTTGAGATTTACCATTTAAACGAGGTAAAATAGTAAATTTCTCTAATATTTAAGGCAGAGGGAACTTTTCTGATTATACATATTGCTGAGAATCTTTTATTTCCACATAGATGGTAATTTGGTAATTCTCAATTTCTTTTACTGGTTACTTACAAATATCTATTGTTTCTTACTCTTGTTCTTGTTCTGATTCTGGGAGTTTATTTTATTTATAATATATCTAAGTCCTTAACTTCACTTATGCAATTATTAGTTATTAGATTCAGAAGCCACTTGGTATAGAATAAGGGCTTCTTGCCCGAAGAAAAGTACCTATTGCCACCAGGATACCACCGAATTGTTTCTTAGTCTGCTCAGGCAGCTATAACAGAATGCCATAGACTAGGTAGCTTACAAACAAGAGTAAGTTATTTCTCACCGTTCTGAAGGCTGAGAAGTCCAAGGTGCTGTCAGCTTTGGTGTCTGATGAGGGCCTGTTCCCTGGTTCATAGATGGTTGTCTTCTCACTGTGTCTTCGCATGGTAGCAAGTGCAAGAGAGCTCTCCGGACTTTTTTTTTTTTTTTTTTTTTTTTTAAATAAAGGCACTGATCCCATTCATGGGGGCTCCACCCTCATAATCCATTTACCTCCCAAAGGCCCCCCTCTGAATACTAAAGGGTTAGAATTTCAACATAGGAATTTGAGCGTGACACAAACATTCAGTCTACAGCAAACAGTCTCCTGCTTCTTCATTAGGCTTCCCCTGCTTTCTATTTTTGACATGCATAAGACCACCCATTATTAACTCTTTGCAATGTGTGAGATTAGACACAGAGTCAGTTTTAAATCATGGTATTATTTCATGAAACTTGCTTTTTCTCCCATGATATAATTCCTTACTATTTTATGTGAGATTAAATCATGAAAAAGAACAAAGGATTTAAGATAAAAAATCTGAACAGACATTTTTCAACAGAAGACATACAAACGTCAAACAGGAATATGAAAAAAAATGTTCAGCATCCTAATAAGAAAGGAAATGCAAATCAAAACTACAATGAAATACCATCTTACTCCAATTAGAATGGATATTATCAAAAAGACGAGATAAATGCTGTCAAGGACATGAAGAAACAAAATTCATGAACTGTTGGTAAGACTGTAAATTAGTAAAGCCATTATGGACAAGAGAATGGAAGTTCCTCAAAAAATTAAAAATAGAACTACCATATGATCCAGTAATCTCATATTGGGGTATACATCCAAAGAAAATGAAATCAGTATTCGAAAGAGAGACCAGCACTCCTATATTTATTGCAATACCTTTCACGATAGCCAAGATGTGGAATCAACCTTTGTCCATCAATAAGTGAACAGATTTTTTAAAATGTGGTTCATATACACAATGGAATAGTATTTAGCCATAAAAAACAAACTCCTGTAATTTTTTACACCATGGACAAACCTAGAGGACATTGTATTAAATGAAACTAACTAAGCACAGAAGGCTCTAACTTAACACTTTGATGTTTATATGGGAAACATCAAAACATCATCTCCATCTCTGCTTCCATGCTCATAGCTCCTCTCTTACTTTGACTCTGTTGTCTTCTTTTATTAGAACGCTCATGATTCCTTGGAGTCCACTAGGATAATCCAGGATGATCTCTCCACTGCTAGTACCTTAACTTAATCACATCTGCAATATCCCTTTCGCCATGTAAGATAATATATTCACAGGTTTCAGGGATTAGAACATGGACACCTCTGCATTTGTATATTGGAGAGGGTGGGGCATTAATCAGTCTAGTACTCCTTTGTCTCTGTTTTTCTGTATCTATTTTTTTTCTATTCTCTCTAAATCTTGGTTCGTTTCTGTGAATATTGCATTTAAAATAAAATAAAATAAAATAACAGATAATCTGACTGGACCTGCTGGTCTCATTATTGAACAGCTTTCTCATGTCGTAGGTAAGGAGATCATCGTACAGATGACTTGTTTGACTCTGGACCCAGACTCCGCTCCAGTTAAGTTGTAGTCAGAGTTGGCAGGTCACATGACACAAAGCACATTAACCTGTGTGCAGAATTATGTTGGCCATTTTGTTCTGATGGAGCTTTGAGTATGGTGAGCATTCAAAATCCAATGGACTCTTTTCTGGTACTCAAATACTTCTTCAGTGCTAGCAAAACTGGTCATCCACCTCCTTGTCTGTTTGTCCAGTTGATTCTGAATGAGCTGAAGTCTGATTAGGGGAAGCATGCCTTCCAGGTGGAAGGAATGGCAAATGGAAAACATGAATGCATAAACCATGTGGTTATTTCTGGGACATATGAGCTTTTCAGTACCATTGTCATTTTGGAATATTGGTGATCATGGCAAGCCAGATATGGGGAGTTTGAGAGGTAGAAGGCAACTAGGGAAAGTGAGATTGAGTGTTTCAGTATATTCCTTCCAGTGACACTGTAGAGCTAGTATTTATATGATGCAACATAGGAGGTATGAAGATTAGCTAGAAAACTTGTGATGATTCTTATAAGACATGCAGATTGCTAATATCAATAAAATACTAGTAATAAGAAAGGAGTAGTTAAGAAGCGTAACCAACTGTGAAGAAGACATGTTGCCAGGATGCACTGCCCGTGAATGGAGGAGGAATTTCTGTAATTTTTACACATTTTTTCTGATGGTGGTTCCATAAATGGGATTGAAAATGTACCAAAAAAAAAAAAAAAAACCGTTAAAGAGTGTGAGCACATGATGAGATCAGGCTTTGTGATGTTCCTGAGACTTATGCAAACATTTTTAAGACTATATCACAGCAGCTTATCCTCTTGTTAAATAAGAATGTTAGACAAATACGTCAAATGAATGTAGTAGGTTGCTTTTCATGAAAGCATTATTCATAAGCTCCTGGTGACTAAGACATATAATTGTAGAAGTTTATGATAAAATGTATGGATTCATAACCATGTAAGAAACAATATACAATGGTGTCAGCCTAAGAGGGTTCTAGCACATTCCTTTAGAAAATAAATTCATGTATATGCTCTGTAGTTATGATCAGTTAAAGTTGTAACTTGAAAACTATAAAGTAGTTATAATCACCAGATATGTTATGCCAAAAAACAGGAAGGCACAGTATATACTTTGTATAGCAGAAAAATAATCTATAATATTTGGACAACAAAGAGTGAAGGGCCAAAAACTAATAAGAAGCTTTTAAAACTGATAAATGTAAGGTTTTGACCCCAAATCTAAAAAGCCAACTCTACGAAGGATAGGATCACTTAGGAATAGTGTGTGTTGGAGAGATTGCAGGTTTTACCTGGCAGTGAAATCAATATGAATCAATAGTGTAATGTAGCTCCAACCAAACTAATGGGATCGTATATTTCATGAATGGAAATATACTAACTACATAAGTGATTGCCAGACACCTAAATATCTCATCATTTCTGGGTACCATACCTTGGGGTGCATGATCAAATAAGAATAAATTTAGAGAACGACAATCCAGAAAGTGGAAATCACTGTGCTTGAGGACCTAGGAGGTACTTAACACTTTATAACTGCTTTATGTACATTATTTCCTTTATTTAAATAAATAAAATCTCATAGGTGATGGTGATGATGATGAAGTATCTATGAGTGACACCAGGAGAGATGTCCAGTGTGATTGTACCAGAGCCTGCGCTGGTAAAATTACACTGATGACCCAACTTCTGTTTCCTGACCACCCACTTGGTCAGAGATTGTATTTGATCAGCCCAACAAAAAGGAACACATTCCTCAGAACCGACTCAAATTCACCAAGTTTACAAAGCCAGACTTTACCCAATTTTTATCCAGATTTTGTCTGGCTTTGTAAAGCCGGATTTCAAGTTGTTACTTGAAAACTATAACATAGTTATGACCACCATATACGTGTATACCAAGAAGTAGGAAGGCATGACACGTCTTAATAATAGTGAGGTGGAAGACAAACTACAACAAAAGCTAAAACTGATGAGAAGCTAGACATTTCTGTTTTCTGCTAACCTATCTTACCACTGTCAAAGTAATATGCAATAAGCCAAACTGTAATCAAAAGGGAGCTCAGGCCGGGCGTGGTGGCTCATGCCTGTAGTCCCAGCACTTTGGGAGGCTGAGGGAGGCAGATCGCCTGAGGTCAGGAGTTTGAGACCAGCATAGCCAACATAGTAAAGCCCTGTCTCTACTAAAAATACAAAAATTAGCGGGGCATGATGGCAGGCACCTCTAATCCCAGCTGCTTGGGCAGCTGAGGCAGGAGAATTGCCTGAACCCAGGAGGCAGAAGTTGCAGTGAGCCGAGATTGTGCGACTGCACTCCAGCCCAGGTGACAAGAGTGAAAACGCCACCTCAAAAAAAAAAAAAAAAACCGGAAGCCCTAGTTCATGATATCCTTTCTGCAAAAAAGTGCTTATAAGGACATTACCATTGTTTATGTGATGAAAATAAGAAATGTCTCTAATTAACTCTGACACTTCACTAATCAGAGAAGATGCATCTTAATTTTAGAAATGTTACTGATACGGTTTGACTCTGTGTGCCAACCCAAATCTCACCCTGAATTGTAATCCCCACATGTCAAGCGAGGGGCCTTGTGGGAGGTAACTGGATCATGGAGGCAGATTTCCCCCTTGCTGTTCTTGTGAGAGTGAGTAAGTTCTCAAGAGATTTGATGGGTTTTGAGTGTCTGGCTTTCTTCACTTTCTCACCTGGTGTCATGTAAGACATGCCTTGCTTCCCCTTCACCTTTGCAATGATTGTACGTTTCCTGAGGCTTCCCCAGCCATTTAGAACTGTGATTCAATTAAATCCTTTTTCTTTATAAATTACCCAGTCTTAGGTAGGTCTTTATAGCAGCGTGAGAATACAGTTACTATGGAACAAAATGAAAAGTCCCAGAATTGACAAACTATGTTCCGTATAGTCTCATCAGCCTAAGCAATGTCTTTCTACATTAAAAGGAATTGCATATTTCTTTTTTAAAGCATTATAGATTGAATTATCAGGCAGCAGTGTTATTTGCCTTGTATTCTGTTCTTTATTGATAGGTACTTCATGGTTACACTCCAAATTGTGCCTTATATCATTACTCTTTTGTTTTATACCTGTGAAAACTTAGACTTGGGTGAAGAATCCTTTAATTGGTGGCAGGCTTACAATCTATTTTTCTTCTGGAACTAGATTTCGGCTCTTAAACTCTTCCTTCCTGCTTTTAAGACTAGTGGGGCAAGAAGAATCAAATGAAGTTTAGACTTAAGAGTTTTGAGAAAACAAAACTTAAGGAGAATTTAACTGCTATGTAATTGACATATATTGTTTCCAAATTAAGTGTGCCAAGAGGCTACTCTCTTTGTTATGTTCTTTGTGTTCTTTATGTTCTTTGACTAAAATTAATTCAGACATACAGCCATCAGCCTGTATAATCTTGGGCATAATTGGGACTCCCTCCTTCACAAGGTCATATAAGAATTTGGAATGCTTACTTGGTACCTATTGAAGACTGAAAGTCTTATATTTAGTCCATTGTGGTTGGCATAGGTGTCTTTTCGTAGAAAGTTGTTTGATTCCTAAGATAAATGACTGGTCTGTGCCAACTAGTATGCTGTGAGTCTATGACTCCCTTCTTGCTCAATCCCAATAATCCTTGCCACCAAGCAGTGGGATGTGGTCTCTGATATTTATATAATGGCTCCATCAATTTAGGTGTAGGTGTTCACAAAGCACAAGAAAAAATATATTAGGGTAAATTTTGTTTGGTCTTGCAAACTTCCCTACCACAAACATCTGGCTAATATTATGAAAAAGTATACATATAGTATAGATAAATAACAATATATCTGCAATATTTTCTCAATATAGATTTCTTCAAATTTTTGAAAGATTTCCAAACAGAAGAGGGATACATTTTTATTCCACATATCTCCAAGGGATTATATGAAGCCAACGGATAAGATGAAAGTTACATTGATCATTTTGCTAGGTATCCTTCTAACTTGTAAGGACTGAATTTTTTAGAAGTGTAAGGCTCTGGACTCATCTATTTATAGTCTGTAAAATACAAGACCCTTTGAGAATTGTGAGAACTGTTGATTTGCTCTAGCTTTCTTCTCAAATGTTAAGAAAAGTTAATTTGCCTTAACCCTCATTGATGCTATTATTAGTTTTGATAATTGCTATCACTAGGCCATCTTAACTTGGCATTTTTCCCTCTGTGATTTCTTTTTAAATGAACATCTATTCTCTTTTAGATGTCACCTGTCCAACAAAACATGTTTTGTTCATTCTTTGCAATAAACTGACCAATCACTTTACAACAGTTTTAGCATTATTTGTAATATTAGTTGTTTTGGAAGATGTACTTTTCTCATGAATCACATCATCATTTGACTTAAAAGCAGGCTGATTCTGTGTGTTACCTGTTTATTAAAAGTTTAGAAACTCCTATTCTTCTAAAATATTTATTTTATGTCATTTTTATCCCTTTATTCCTAAATTCTTGATTATTTTGTGTCTGAGATTATACTGTACTTTAAATAAAGCCACTAAAAGGACAGAAAAAGTAAATTGAGAAAACTGTTTTATATTTAATTTATATTTTATTCTTACAAATAAATATATAACTATTTATAAGGATATCATCATTGGTAAAATGAACTCACTTCAAAGTTCATATTTCATACTGAACCAACCAAACTTCCTTGTTATATTTAAAAAAGAAATCTCCTTTTAGTTTTAAAATTTTGGTAATTTGAGAATTTATCAACCAGGAAAACTAGCCTTTTGTAAATCAGAGATATAAAATCACAAAGCCTATGCAAACTTGTGTCAAGCATGAAATTAATACTTCTGAGACACTTTTATGAGAAATATATTAAGTTCAATAAGTTCCTTTCTTCCAGAACCCTGCAGACTTTAGTGAAATAACTATAAATTTATCTCTTTTAACTAAATGGAAATATTCACATTAATATTTGTATGCTTATAATAAGTTTTATTGTATATTATTGCTACATTTTTAAACTCTGAACATGATTAATTTGTTTTTACAAATCTTGTTTTCTGTGGGTATGTGCAATTATATCATATTCTATATTACAATTTATTTGTTCTTTATTATATCACTTTAATTCTGAACTTCAAAGGTTTCGTTGGGCTGTGGTTTAACTGCTTATCATATGTGACATACTATTGGTGTAAAAATCCATCTTGACACCTTAATTACAATATCAAGTTAAAATCAAATTCTCTAAAATTGCATTTTTTCCTTTTTTATCATTTGTTCCTTTTTTCTCTTCTTTCCTTTTATTTTCTTTCTCACATATGGAAAGCAAGTATCTAATTTGTAACCTATATTTTTATTTGAGGCCAATTTCAAGAAAACTCAAAATAAACTATGATATTCCTTTATTCATTTGACTAACACTTATTGATTTCCTGACATACACACTTAAGATATAGTTTCTAATTGGAAGTTTTTTTGAAATATGCATTATTTGAGTTTTAAATATGGTATATGCATGAGTCTGTGTTCACATCCATATAGGAAGATATCATGGAGTGAAAAATGTGGACTCAGCAACTAGACTCTTTGGGTGAAAATTCTAGTTCTGATAGAGTGAACTTCACCACATCCATCTTCAGGTTCCTTATTTCAGCATGGAAATCATATTACCTTCTTCAAAGAAAAAATATATACATTATAACTTATATTTTATATAAATACAGAACTATACATATATAAGACAATATATAATTATATTTTCATAATTACATATGATATATCATATTTTATGTCATATAAGTTTACACATGAACATTATATTACATATTTACATATTGTATTAATATACCTCATGTATTATATATGACAATCTATATCAAGAGTACTTGGAATATTGTATATATTTATATATTATGATCAATTTTTATATTATATATAAATATTCTTGGAATGACATATAATGAATATTCAATGCATTTTAATTATAATAATGATAATTTCTTTTTTTCTTTGATTTCACCTCTTTTCCTTCCTCTTTATCTCCTTACCCCTTACCCTTACCCTCGCCCAAGCACACAAATAAAGTTGTAGCAAATAAAGGTGCACATAAATGTGCCTTTGTGTTACAAAAGTTAAGTAATTATAGCATAAAATAAAGGATAAATTTATGGTACATTAAAATAACCTTAGAAGCTAACACCTGCTTTTAAGAATAAACAACCAGTACAATCAGTCTCCAGTCAGTCTTTTAAATAAAGACTACTGCAGGTGAGACTCACATAATATTTATCAAAATAAAATAAAATACAGGAGAGAAATGACCATGTCCTGTCAACATTTTATAGTTGTTTTAGCTTCATCATATTTGTTTCATTTCTTCCTAGTTGTGAGAGGCACACACTAAGTTGGCCATTAAATACTTTGCTTCCTATTATTCATGCTCTTGTGTGACACTCATCCCTTGAGTGTGGCTGAACTTACTGACTCATTTCTAAAACACAAAATACAGCAAAAGTGTTGGTATGTCATCTCTAAGATTAGATGACAACAAAAGTCTGGTTTCTCTCTTGCTTGCCTTCTTTTGCTTTCTTCCCCACTGAGGGAAGCCAGCTGCCATGTTTCGAACTGGCCTGCGACAGAGACTGATGACTCTGGAAACCAGCCAGCAAGGATCTGCTGACAGCCATGTGTGTGAATGTGAAAGCCAACTTCCCAGTTGAACCTTAAAATGTTTGTAGCGAGAGCTACTATCTTGATTGCAGCCCAGTGAGAGATCCTGAGCCAAAGGTGCTCTTAGAAACTATGAAATAATAACTATTTGTTGTTTAAGCCAATAAGCTTTGGAGTAATCCATTGTACAGAAATGAATAATACATTAACACCATGTCTTTTTTGACACTGATTATATTAGCACAAAAATTCATAAAAGGGAAAGATTCTGTGTGCTTTTCTGTAGATGATGTGACCAATATCAGGTAGAAAAATTAGGATGACTTCTTGGTAGGCTAATTGGAATACAGTCACATTAAGTCCATCATTAAATTGCATAGTGGGATACAAATGTGCCTTTAGTTTAAATGTGGACTTAATTAAAAGGGAATTAATTACGATAGAGTGTTATAGAAGAAAATAGAATGAAATGGAGGAAAATAAAATAAGAAAAAACAGACTAGGAACTATCTTCTTGTTTGCAAGTAATCAAGATAAAAATTGACTGTGGGGTATGTGTGTGAGTGTGTGTGTGTGTGTGTGTGGGTGTGTGTGTGTATGTGTTTTAGAGGTCCTAAGAACATTCACGAGTTCAGTGAATTGCTGGAGGACCCTCAGTACTCAAAGAATTGTGCTCACAGCTATAATTTATTAATGTCAAAATTAATAAATTAATCAATCAAAAAGATGTGAGGGCTGAATTTTTGCTGAGGCAGGCAGATCATCTGAGGTCAGGAGTTCGAGACCAGCCTGGCCAACATGGTGAAACCCCATTTCTACTAAAAATACAAAAAATTAGCCAGGTTGGTGGCGTGCAGCTGTAGTCCCAGCTACTCTGGAGGCTGAGGCAGGAGAATTGCTTGAACCTAGGAGATGGAGGTTGCAGTGGGCTGAGATCACGCCATTACACTCTTGGGCAATAAGAGTGAAACTCCGTCTCAAAAAATAAGTAAATAAATAAACAAATAAATAAATAATAAAAGAAAAAAGAAAAAAAAAAGAATGTAGTCATAGACTTCCTCTATTCTTGTCAACCCCCTTTCCCATTACACAAATGAAGATGTCACACATCATAAGTTTCTTTCTTCAGCATCACTGTACAATAACACATGTGCCATATTTCCACCCAGAAAAGCCTGGGTGTGTCTGAGTCCAAGGTTTTTATTAGGGGTCAGTCATATAGAAGCAAAAACCAGCCACAACTATTGGAATTTCAGACTTCAGGAAGAAGGTGTTCAGCAGTCCAGCTTGGGAAAAACAGCCAGGTTCCAGACTGCTATCCAAGGGCCAACCCCACAACGGGAACTTTTGAAAGTAACCACTTCAGGTCTTCTGTGTTAGCTTCTTCCCCATACAGTACGTGTCTACATTTGCATACTGCAAAAATGGCCCTATTCTATGTTATTCCCCTCTATGTGTCCATGTGTTCTCATCACTCGGCTCCCACTTAGAAGTGAGAACATAGAAAATTCGTTTTTCTGTTCCTGCATTAGTTTGCTAAGGATCATGTCATTCAGCTCCATCCATGTTCTTGCAAAGGACATGATATCATTCTTTTTTTTTTTTTTTAAATTTATTTATTATTATTATACTTTAAGTTCTAGGGTACATGTGCATAACGTGCAGGTTTGTTACATATGTATACTTGTGCCATGTTGGTGTGCTGCACCCATCAACTCATCATTTACATCAGGTATAACTCCCAATGCAATCCCTCCCCCCTCCCCCCTCCCCATGATAGGCCCCAGTGTGTGATGTTCCCCTTCCCGAGTCCAAGTGATCTCATTGTTCAGTTCCCACCTATGAGTGAGAACATGCGGTGTTTGCTTTTCTGTTCTTGTGATAGTTTGCTAAGAATGATGGTTTCCAGCTGCATCCATGTCCCTACAAAGGACACAAACTCATCCTTTTTTATGGCTGCATAGTATTCCATGGTGTATATGTGCCACATTTTTTTAATCCAATCTGTCACTGATGGACATTTGGGTTGATTCCAAGTCTTTGCTATTGTGAATAGCGCTGCAATAATAGTATTCCATGGTGTATATGTGCCACATTCTTTACCCAGTCTTCAACTGATGAGCATTTAGGTTGATTCTATGTCTTTGCTATTGTGAATAATGTTCCAGTGAACATAATGTGTATGTTTCTTTATGATAAAACAATTTATATTTCTTTGGTTATATACCCAGTAAAGGGATTGCTGATTCAAATGGTATTTCTGTCTTTAGATCTTTGAGGAATTGCCACAATGTCTTTTCCAATGATTGAACTAATTTACACCCACCGAAACAGTATGTAAGTGTTCCTCAAGAAATAGATATTAAGAGGAAATAAGGCTGGGCCTGGTGGCTCACAACTATAATCCCAGCACTTTGGGAGGTTGAGACAAGTAGATTTCTTGAGCTCAGGAGTTCAAAACCAGCCTTGGAAATATGGCGAAAACCCATCTCTACAAAAGATGCAAAAATTAGTCAGGTGTAGTGGTATGTGTCTGTAGTCCCAGCTACTTGGAGGCTGAGGTGAGAGGATCAATTGAATCTTGGAGGCCAGGCTGTAATGAGCTGTGATTCTACCACTGCATTCAAGAATGGGTGACAGAGTGAGACCTTGTCTCAAATAAAACAAACAAACAAACCAACAACAAAATAAGAGAAGATAAGTAATAATTGGTTAAGAATTATTTTCTCAGAAATTCAGTTAATCCAAATGTCAGAAAAGTATTAGGTAGATGTTACCAGAAGTGGTAGAACATTCAGATTTCACAGAATTAAATTTTAATAGCATTGATTTACATCAAAATCAAGAATGTACACAATTTATCCTACTGGTCTTCTGCTTAATAAATAAAAACAATTTAAAAGATTAATCAAACTTATAATCAGGGGCAATGACACTGAATGACTCTTGAGATTAAAAATTTCACAAAGTAAGAATAAGTCATCCCTGAAACAAGAATGAAAGGTTACTTGATCACAAAGAGTGGGCGAGCATGAGGAAAGGTAAGATAAGGAGAATTGGTGTGCCTGTGTGAGCAAGTGCACGTACACAGGAGATGTGTAAGTCAGAAGAAGGCATCATAACCTCCTTCCTTTGATTTGTTAGGGGCCGTACACAAAAATCAAATATTGGCCGGGCGCGGTGGCTCAAGCCTGTAATCCTAGCACTTTGGGAGGCCGAGACGGGCGGATCACAAGGTCAGGAGATCGAGACCATCCTGGCTAACACGGTGAAACCCCGTCTCTACTAAAAAGTACAAAAAACTAGCCGGGCGAGGTGGCGAGCGCCTGTAGTCCCAGCTACTCGGGAGGCTGAGCCAGGAGAATGGCGTAAACCCGGGAGGCGGAGCTTGCAGTGAGCAGAGATCCAGCCACTGCACTCCAGCCTGGGTGACAGAGCGAGACTCCGTCTCAAAAAAAAAAAAAAAAAAAAAAAATCAAATATTAAAAGCTATCTTCACTATGTCTAGGATCATGGAATTTATCCCATCAGACAATGATTCTCAAGCTGAATAGATGTATTTCAAGTGACTATATTACTATTCACTAGAAATGTTTTAAGTTTATTTAAATTTATATAGGGAAAAATTTTAAAATAGCTACAACAGTTCGGTGACTGTAAACCTCGTTATCACTTGCCATACATAAAAGGTACACTTTACAATTAATATTTCAAAACAGTGCTTTAGAAATTTAATTAGGAATAGCTGCCTGCCAATGTCTCTGGGATAGAAAATATACTCTTTTTGCAAGCAGGAAAATACAATAATGGAGTTTATCTGGGATAGTTGTCTCATGTATTTATAAACAAAGTGGATCTTTTCCATGGTATTTTATGAACATTACTCCTAATGCAACATTTAAAGTGGCATGTGCATATATATATATATATATATATATATATATATATATATATGTTACAACGTTTAAAAGATCCAAAATGTGACTTCTGTTTTGAACCGAGGTCCTAAAAGCAAAGCATAGTCATTTTCATATGATATTGAAATTACTAAAATTTAATTTTTGCATTACATTATGAATTAGTTGCACAGCATTCCTTAATTTATAAAGCATCAAAATGACATCTAGATCTACATCCCTTTGCTTTTATTTCATCCTTAAAAAATGAGCAGATCCAGATATAATACTTTTTAAATATATGTGAATGTTATTAGCAGAAAATATTTAGAAGTAACTGAAAGTTTTTTATCTAATTTATGTGAATGAATACTCCATCACTGATCTGTTTGTTTCATTGTGAAGACCTGACATATGCCCTCTAATGCGTGTTCTATGTATGCCGCTCCACCAAATCCTGTGCATGGTTTTCACATACGTTATGCAATTAAAAGCAGATAAGAAATAAGCAGACAAATGATAATCCGTTTTTAAAAAATTTCTTGGAGGATATCATCAAACTGAATTCAAATTTATGATTGTCAATGAAGAGGTAACCTAGATCATAGATAAGACTCTCAAGGATCAAAGAAACCTATTCTATTAGTCTGTTTTCATACTTTTATAAAGATGTTATCTAAAACTGGGTTGTTTATAAATAAAAGAGGTGTAATTGACTCACAGTTTTGCATGGCTGGGAAGGCCTCAGTAAACTTACAATTACGATGGAAAGCAAAGGAGAAGCAAGTACCCTCTTCACAGGGCAGCAGGAGAGAGAGAACACTGGGGAGCTGCTACTTTTAAACCATCAGATCTCATGAGAACTCCCTCACTATCACGAGAACAGCACGGGGAAACAACCCCCATGATCCAGTCACCTCCCACCAGGTCCTATCCTGGGTACCTGGGGATTACAATTCAAGATGAGATTTGGGTGGGAACAGAGAACCAAAACATATCATTCTTCCCTTGTTCCCTCCCAAATCTCATGTTCTTTTCACATTTCAAAACCAATCATGTATTCCCAACAGTCCCCCAGGGCCTTACCTCATTCCAGCATTAACCCAAAAGTCTAAGTCCAAAGTCTCATTTGCGACAAGGTGAGTCCCTTCTGCCTATGAGCCTGTAATATCAAAAACAAGTTAGTTAATTCCACAGTACAATGTGGGTACAGACATTGAGTAATGGGGAATGTTCCCATTCCAAATGGGAGAAATTGGACAAAACAAAGGGGCCACAGTCCCCTGCAAGTCGGAAACCAATAATGTCAATCATTAAATCTTAAAGCTCCAAAGCGATCTCCTTTGCATGTCCCACATCCAGGACACACTACTGCAAGAGCTGGACTCCCAAGGTCTTGAGTACCAATTTCTTTTCTAACATAATTTTCTTGAAAAAATTATCTTTACCATTTCCTCCAATCCCTTATCTGCTATTCAATAGTATCCCTAGAAGCTTGGATCCCTCCCCTCACCATCCTTTCATTGGAAGTGCATTCTAGCCCAAGAAGCAGGGGAAATTAATAGATTCAGTTACTCCGGACTAAAGAGTACAGAACCTATTAGGGGGCAATTGCAGTCACTTACTTCCAAAGGAAATCTGGCTGTTACTGCTGAGAATAACAGCTAACAAAGCTTTTCAATTCTAGGTTGGAGCTAAAATGGAGGAAAATAGGTCAGTACAAGGAGAGAAATGAGAAATGAAGAGTCCTGTGGTGGGAGGAGACTTGGGGGTTGTTGGCTTAGTAACTGCAGAGCCAAATAAATGAAATAGACCAGAAAGAGGAAGAAAAGGTGTATCGGCAAAAGCCTCATCACGGTCATATAAATTATACTTACCCTGTGCCCCAGGCACTTTCCAATTTCAATTCCTGTTTCTGAAACTGAAAATTTGTAACAATTCTAGACCATGCAAAAATATTTAATCTTTGGGATGATAAATGAGATTAGATTTGACCAAGCTTCTTTCCACAGTTTGGAGCTGCAAAGCTTTGCTTAGAAAAATCAAGATTCATTTTTTTCTTGAGTGCAGCACTTTGAATAACATCATACAAAATTGGAATGAACACTTTATATTTATAGAGGATTCAAAATATATTTAAAAATGTAACAACTCAAGGATTTGAAATAATCAGCTGACTTATCCTGATCATGCACAGTTCATTCAAATAGTCATTCTTTTCATCAGTGTGTCACATTTATAGTGAAGAGAGAGGATTTATAGGAATGAGTAAGGTTACAGGGTGTTTGCTTTTCCTCCAATACTCCTGTTGTGTCAGTAATGATTGTATTTCAGCTGACAGTGAGCTGTTCCTATTACTGCTAAAATTACTATTTACAGAATATTAAAGCAAATATTTATGTCAAAAGTATTTGGAAAACTCTTTTATAAAAGTCATAAATAAATATTTGTCTATAGATCACACATTGAAAAAAAAAAAGAGAGAGAGAGAGAGTCTTATTCTGTCACCTAAGCCAGAGTGTAATGGTATGATTATAGTTGATATGGTTTGGCTGTGTTCCCACCCAGTTCTCATCTTGAATTGTAGTTCCCATAATCCCCACATGTCATGAGAGGGACCTGGTAGGGGGTCATTGAATCATGGGGGCGGTTACCTCCATACTGTTCTTGTGATAGTGAATGAGTTTTCACAAGATCTGATGGTTTTATGAGAAACTTTCCCTCCTTTGCTCTGCATTTCTCCTTCCTGATGCCCTGTGAAGAAGGTTGCCTTTCTTCCTCTTCACCATCCACCATGATTGTAAGTTTCCTGAGGCCATCCTAAGCCATGCAGAACAATGAGTCAATTAAACCTCTTTTCTTTGTAAATTACCCAGTCTCACGTATTTCTTTATAGCAACCCGAGACTAGACTAACACGATAGCTCACTGTAGCCTTGAAATCCTGGACTCAAGCAATCCTCCCATCTCAGTCTTCTGAGTACCCAAGAATACAGGCATGTGCCACCATAACAACTAATTATTTGTTTCTTTTGGTAGAAACGGGGTCTAGTTATGTTGCTCAGGCTGGTCTTAAACTACTGGCCTCAAGTGATCCTCCTCCCTTGGCCTCCAGAAGTGCTAGGATTGTAAGAATGAGCCCCTATGCCTGGCTAGATTACACATTTTAAACACCAAAAGTGAGCATTAGCAAAAACCAGTTTGCTTATTTTAAAAGCCAAAGCCAGCAATTTGTCATAAGCAATTTTTACAGTGTTATAAAGAAGATGAACTTATACATAATTTATTTAAAATGTATTAGATGTGTACTATCAACCAAATTCTGTGTGAGGAACTAGGTATATAAAGGTGAAAAATTAATTTCTGTTTCCAATTACCAGTGTATTAGTTGATTCTCATATTGCTATAAAGAACTTCCTGAAACTGGATAATTTATAAAGGAAAAAAGGTTTAATTGACTTGCGGTTCCACATGGCTGAGGAGGCCTCAGCAAACTCACAATCATGGCGCAAGGAAAAACAGGCACATCTTACATGGGGGAAGGAGTTAGAAGGCATGTAAAGGAGGAACTGTAAAACGCTTACAAAATCATCAGATCTCATGAGAACTCATTCACTATCACAAGAACAGCATGGGGAAACTGCCCCCATGATCCAATCACCTCTACTAGATTCCTCCCTCGACGTGGGGATTATGGGGATTAAATTTCTAGATGAGATTTGGGTGGGGACACAGAGCCAAACCGTATCAACTGGGGTTATTGTTTTAAGTTTTGGTAATGATTTACTAATGTTTTGATAAAGTTGTCTGATCCAATGGGTAGCTCAGAATTTACAAAACAATTAAATGCATTTGTTTAGTGTATATAACTAGGTACACATGACCAAAATCTCCATTTAAATCCTCGTCAAACATAAAAAATGTCCTTTGTGAAATGTATTTGTTTATAGTGAAAATATTTTTTCCCATATGTCTGAAACACATTTAAATATAAATAGTTTGAAGGAAGCCATTTCTGCATTTTTGCTTCATGTTTCTCAACTAGTAGGCTTTGATAAACATTAAAGCACTATTGCCAAAAGAGTAGCAACATTTAGATCCCAAGGCAGAGAAGAACTTAGTTGTACAAACTTCCTTCAGGATTGAAGCAAATATACATCATTAACAAAAAACAAAAAACAAAAAACAGACAATGATCCTTAAAATTGCACAGTAGTTTTTCAGTAAGTATCAAAAAAACATACATTTTCTATATCATTTTAATGAGGAGAAATTCTGGACTGCCTTCATATCTTTTGCTTGCTAGATATATTCTTTGTATAAAGAAAGTGTTTTTTGTTTTAAATATAAAATTGTAGTTTAAAAGTCACTCAATAGTTGAAAGACATATTATCAATTAAGTTAAAAAACTGACAAAAAACCACAGATTTAGGAATTTACTCTTAGGGACTTTAGTTTTTGAATTTTCTTCCTTTTTAAGAAAACTATATTTCAACCAAATTATTTCAATTATAAAATCTGTTAAAATAAAAGTTGTCTAGAGAATGATTAAAGTTTTTAATCTTTGAAATTGATCTTACATACTGATTAAAAATAATGTATTTTCTTGAATAAAAATAGAAATAAGAGAAATTTAAAGTTGACAAATACTGTCACTTGGGAATATGTTTTGCTTTATTGATGCCAAACACATTATATAATTCAATCCACTTCTAATTTTATTAGTTCTCATAGTTTGTTGAGGGAGGAATGCTGAGCCCCTTTTCATAGAACTGTAATAATTCAAGGGTAGACTAGAATGACTCAAACAGTGGGAGATGTATATAGAATTGTCTCAGCTCTTTCCTCACTTTCTTTTATATATCTACTTGTGGCAAATGTAGATTTTCTTTTTTCCTTACTATGAAGAGAAATACCCCATGGGAAAGGCCTCCGTTTTGTGAACTCTATTAGTGACTTTTACAATATGTTGATGAATGGGAGCATTGAGATAGTAACAAGGCCACAAGAATGATGAAACACCTAAACTACATTAATCATCATCAACAACAATCACAAATTGAAGGAAAACATTATCCACATTTTTAAAATTTTATAGCTGTGAATTTTTTTCTAAATATATGATAGACTTACAAAGAAAAGTATTTAATATCTGGCCAGGTGCGATGGCCCATGCTTGTAATCCCAGCACTTTGGGAGGCCGAGATAGGCTGATCACTTGAGGCGAGAAGTTCGAGGCCATCCTGGCCAACAGGTGAAACCACATCTTTACTAAAAATATGAAAATTAGCTTGGAGTGGTGGCACACTCCCAGCTACTCGGGAAGCTGAGGGAGGAGAATTGTTTGAACCCAGGAGGTGGAGGTTGCAGTGAGCTGAAATCACAACCCTGCACTCCAGCCTGGGTGACAGAGCAAGACTCCATCTCAAAAAAAAAAAATTAATATATTTACGGCAAAATCAACATAAGCAAATTTAAAGGGAAAATAACCAGCTGAGAAGACACATTTGCAACTTACATAGAAATAATAGTTTCTTTACATACTAGAATACAATCAAAATTTAGAATGAAGAACACCTTTCCTTGAACCTCTGCCACCAGAAAAAGGATGAAAAACATAAAAAGGCATTTACCAGAAACAAACACACACACACACACACACATACATACACAGAGCCAAAAACCAAATGAAAGATATTTTATTCATTGTCACTGAAAATGTAATGCAAGGATCCTAATAATTTTAATAAAGTCATGTTTAACTAGTACATATCTATCCCATAATAATAATGTGATTATTATTATTCATCCCAAATAGTCCAGACCCAAAATGAGAATTCATGAAGTAAAAGACTATTTCAATAATTCTTATGAGAAAAATTATGTCTATCCTAACCTAAAACAACTAAATAAGCTTCACCAAAACAATACATCAACTGAATAACACCTTATAAATAAATAAATATGGATTATACATTAAGTGTAATGCAATGAAGATTTGTATCACTCACCAAAGAAGGAAGAGGGTGGTTTTTGGTGGAATGGAGTAGAAGGGAATCATTCTTTGGAAGATTTTTCCTCTTTCTGCATTATTTCTTCATTAGATTTTTTTTTTTCTGTTTTGGGGAGTTGTGGGGTAGCTCATAGCTATCTAGCACCTAAACTTCTCTTAAACATAAAGTTATCACACTTAACTTTAGACACCATAATGATGAGAGACTAGAATCCTTGGAAATGTGGAAATCATGCATATTCAAAAATGAAGGTGTGGAAGACAACAACTCTTCAACATTTTTACTTGGTGTATACATGTTTAGGGTTGTGTGAACAGGATGATACATAACTCGAACATGTTCTATGTGATATTTCTAATTAGAAACTTAACTTAATTGGTGGTGGTGTCTTTGCCTGAAACCATGTCCAAATGTTACTTCTTAAAACTTATTAATTTAGTGTGTTTTGGGCAGTGAAAATATTGATAATAAAGAGAAAGAAAGAAACATTCTGACATAAAGTTGTAAACTGAACAGTAAGATACATGCCAAATTTAACACATTGATCACAAATCACTTAACTGATTTTAAATACACTCGTCTTTTTCACAGTTCTAAAATTTCTCACAACCCCCACATCATTCCTATTTTTTCTAGAAAAATCCTGCTTCTCTAACTAAATTTAGAATAAACTTTCTGAAAATCCTTCCTCATCTCAGAGTGTTGTTACATAGATTTCCTTCTGTGCCTATAGGGTTCTGTGTATGCAATTATCATAGGCATTACCATATTGTACTATAATTGCCCATCCCAGCCTTCAGCAATTCTGTACACATGCACACAGATACACACACATGCACAAAGTCTGTGAGCTCCTTCAAGGACGGACAGGGATCATTTATTTAATCCTGTGTGACACTAGTGTTTCTTAAGTAGTAGGTGCTAAACATCGTGTTGAATTAATTATTAAATAACGTAAGTGATCAAAAATATAGTCATGTAAAGTGGTAGAGTACCCAGAGCTTTATAATTATTATGTTTATTTGTGGTAGGTGTGCAAGTTTACTATGTAATTAGTTAACATGTCCAAGAAATAGATAAATATCCTCGCTCCATGTACTTGCTGACTGTTCATGAACATGCAGTGTAAGTGTATTAGTCCGCATTCATGCTGCCGATAAAGACCTACCTGAAACTGGGAAGCAAAAGACATTTAATTGTCTTACAGTTCCACATGGCTGGGAAGGCCTCAGAATCATGGCGAGAGGCAAAAGACACTTCTTACATGGTGGCAGCAAGAGAAAAATGAGGAAGAGGCAAAAGTGGAAACCCTTGATAAACCCATCAGATCTCAAGGGACTTATTCACTGTCACAAGAATAGCATGGGAAAGACCGGCCCCCATGATTTCAGTTATTTCCCCCAAGTCCCTCCCACAACACATGGGAATTCTGGGAGATACGATTCAATTGAGAGTTGGGCGGGGACACAGTCAAACCACATCAGTTAATATGAAGAATAGTGGGACCATATAATAAATAAGTATATACATACTTCATAGTACATGTAAAATATTTTACTTACATCTCAGTTCATCTTCTCTTTCCAACTTTCTGCAGAGCTTCTCATGAAGTCAATTTACACAGAGTTGTTAATCTCACTGAAAAGGAAAAGTTGTAACATTCACCCCATTGTTAATATTATCCATTTTTTTGTTGCCCAGTTATATTTGTTTTAGTCTGAAATTACTCCTCTAATTATTTAATGTTTTAATTTTCCAATTTAAAATGAAGATATTTTATTCTTGGTTGAAAGATAAATTTTAGTTTGTCACCTTGGCATGACAGACTCATGCTTCTCTGTTCCTGAAATGAGATTTTCAAGTGTATCATTGTGAACCACTATGAGCCTAGGGTAATGTTATGGACTGTGATTTTGTGTCAGTGATGTATCGATTTCAGAAATGACACAAATCTAGTTTTGATTGTGGTATATTTTAACCTGTAACTTCTATGTAACAATGATAAATGTTAAGGTTATAACATACCTCGTGCTGTCAAGGCTGATGCATTCATGAACAACTAGATCAAAATTTCACTTAGGTTGAGAACAACCTGTGCTTTTTGAACTTAATTCATTGGAGAAATAATTGCCTGTGAACTGTATGTGTGTGCATATATGTTTGTGTTATATAATATATATATTCTAATATATAAAATAGATATTTCACATATATATTATATAAATATATAAAACATATTTTTGTTTATAATTTTGACTTTTATTTTAGATCCAGGAGATACATATGCAGGTTTGTTACATGGGTATATGCTGTGACACTGAGATTTGAGATGCAAATGATCCTGTCACGCAGGTAGTGAGCATAGAATTCAATAGGTAGTTGTTCAGCCCTTGTCCCACTCTTTTCTCCCCACTCTAATAGTCCCCAGTGTTAATTGTTCCCATCCTTATGTTCATGTTGTATTAGTCCGTTTTCACACTGCTGATAAAGATATACCTGAAACTGGTTAATTTATACAGAAAAAGAGGTTTAATGGAGAACTGACAATGTGGCAGGGGAGGCCTCACAATAATGGCAGAAGGCAAGGAGAAGCAAGTCATGTCTTACATGGATGGCAGCAAGAATAGAGAGAGATCATGCAGGGGAACTCCTCTTTTCAAAACCATCAGATCTCGTGGCACTTACTGATTATCACAAGACCAGCACGAGAAAGACTTGCCCCCACAATTCGATTACCTCCCACCAGGACCCTCCCACGACATGGGAATTTCAAGATGAGATTTAGGTGGGGACACAGCCAAACCATGTCATGTGTATGCCCAATGTTTAGCTCCCAGTTGTAAGGGAGAACATGTGGTATTTGGTTTTCTGTTCCTGCTTTAATTCACTTAGGATAATGGCCTCCAGCTGCATCCATGTTGCTGCAAAAGACATGATTTCATGTTTTTATGGCTGCATAGTATTCCATGGTTGATATGTATAACACTTTCTTTATTCAAATTGTGATTAATAGGCACCTAGATTGATTCCATGTCTTCGCTATTGTGAATAGTGCTGCAATGAACATACATGTGCATGGATATATACCAATGAACATACATGTGCAAGGATATATACCAAGTAATAGGATTGCTGGATTGAATGGTAATTCCTTTTCAAACTTCTTGAGAAATCTCCAAACTACTTTCCACAGGGTCTGAACTAATTTACGTTCCCATCAACAGTGTTCCTTTCCCTCCACAGCCTCGCCAGTGTATGTTGTTTTTTGACATTTTAAATACTAGCCATTTTGATTGGAGGGAAATAGTATCTCATTTCTCTGATTAGTGATGTTAAGCATTTTTTCATATATGTGTTGGCTGTTTGTATATCTTCTTTCAAGAAGTGTCTGTTCATGTCTTTTTCTCATTTTTTAATAGGGTTATATATGTTTTGTTTATTGAATTGTTTACATTCCTTATAGATGCTGGATATCAGACCTTTGTTGTGTGCATAGTTTTCAGTATTTTCTCCTACTCTGTAAGTTTTTTATTTATTCTGTTGATAATTTCTTTTACTGTGCAGATGCTGTTTAGTTTATGTCACACTTGTCTATTTTTGTTTTTATTGCAATTGCTTTTGAGGAATAGTCATGAAGCTTTTGCAAAAGCCAATGTGCAAAATGGTGTTTCCTGGGTTTTCTTCAAGGATTTTTAAAGTTGGAAGTCTTACATTTAAATCTTTAATCCATCTTGAGTTAGTTATTACATATGGTGAAAGGAGAGGTCCAGTTTCATTCTGCATATGGCTAGCCAGTTATCCCAGCACCATCTATTGAATAGAGTTTTTTCCCACTTTACTTGTTTTTGTCAACTTTTTTGAAGATCAGATGGCTCTAGGTGTGCAGCTTTATTTTTGGGCTGTCTATTCTGTTCCATTGGTCTATGTATCTGTTTTTGTCCCAGGACCATGCTGTTTTTGTTACTGTACCTTTATAGTATAGTTTAAAATCAGATAATATCATATATCTGGCTTTGATCTTTTTACTTAGGATTGGATTGGTAATTCAGGCTCTTTTTTGATTCCATGGGAATTTTATAATAGCTTTTCCTAATTCTAGTAAAAATTATATTGGTAATTTGATAGGTATAACAATGCACCTGTAGATTACTTTGAGTACTATGGCCATTTGAAAAATATTGATTTTTCCAGTCTATGAATGTAGAGTACTTTCTCTTTGTTTGTGTCATCCATGATTACTTTCAACAATGTGTTGTAGTTCTCCTTGTAGAGATCTTTCACCTCCTTGGTTTGTTGTATTCGTAGGTATTTTAATTTTTTTGTAGCTGTTGTATATGAGATTGTGAAAAATCCACATCTCAAATTTCATTAGGATTCTTTCTAAGTGCTAGTATTTTGATAGTCAGCATCAAACAGCCTTTTTAGTACCAAAAGAAGTGGTTTAAGATTGTGCCATGAACTATTTAGATAAACAAGCTTGTGCAAATATACTGTCTGTGGATCCCGCACACAAATCAGGCGTGGTTTCTGTGTACCTTGCATACAATTTTGCTCTCATATACTTTTACATTTCTTAGTTAAGTTTAAACTTAACTTATAACAGAAATATGTGCAACTTGTTTATTTTTTTAAAAAAAAGAACGTGTGAGATACAAGCAGGAATTAAATTTATTTTTCCATTACAAAAGGAAAAGGACACCCCATTTTGAAGGTTAATCCTTTTACTCTTTGGTGAAATGAGTGAGTCCACAGCTTTTCCATGCATTGCTTCCCTTATTTGGTCATTTTCAAATGAACTCCTTGGTGTCTGATAGTTCACTCCGCTTTTGAGGTTAGGTGTGATTCTGGGTGGTTTTTCAGAAAGTACCTACTTTCTTCTTTGAACTGACATCATTCTTTCTTCATAGACACCTTCTTGTCAAATCACAGTGGCCTTCTTGCTTTCCTTGAGTACACATGACTCATGGACTTTGTACTTGTAGTTCTCTATGCTGTGAATGATCTCTCAAAACCTCCCATGGCCAGTTCCATTTTTATTTCAGGTATTCTCTTCTTAATATCATTTCTTCAAATTTAATTTCTCATGCTAGCCTATCTAATATGGAAACCCTACCACAACATATTACACATCGTTCCCTAACACCTAGTTTCTCTCCTACAGTCCTATTCACCACTACCTGAAATTATGTTAGATCGGGGTGATTTACCTGTTTAAGTTTACTGTCCCCAGGATTAATTAATTATGTCCCCTGTAGTTGTCAATGTTCTTCGGAAAAAAAAGAACTAATAGAACATATATGTATGTGTGTGTTTATATATATATCATATACACGGAGAGAGGTTTTAAGGAATGAACTAACGAATGAACTAACCTAATTGCAAAGGTTGGCAGAGCAAAAGTCTACAGAGTAGTCCAGCATGCAGCCTACCTAGGGCAGAGTTAATATTGCAACTTGAGTCCATAGGCCATACAGAAACTGGTCATTCTCTGCTAAGGACATGGATATATTTTGTAAGGGGCTATTTTGTAAGTGAGAAAAATAATTCAAAGTTAAAATATTTTGCATGAATTTAAAATATTTTTTACTATAATTGTAGTTACTTCTGTTACAAATGGATTATATTTTGTTATATTTCTTGTAGCAACAATATTTTATTTTATAATGAATAGAAACTAAAAGAATAAATAAAAATATTTATTTCAGTTATAAGAGTAATAAAAAAAATCGTACATTGATCATGATGTTTATCCCATCCTTTATCAGTATTCTCATCTGTAGAATAAAAGAATGGACTAGATTATTTCAACTGTTTCTTTAAGATCTGATACAATGGGCTTTTGTTAAACACCTTCTCTTCTTTCAGGTTTTATATCCTTCTTCTATAAAATTTGGATACTAATAATTGTTCATGTGCATCAGCCAAAGACCACTAAGAATACATTCAGCAAATTGGTTTTATTACTTGCTGCAATAAGGGAGACTAAAAACCTAGGAAACATTTGGTTTCTCAAAAAAGAGGAGTTGTTAGTGTAAGATATTTATATGCTTGGGGACAGAGAGTGAGTCATAGAACTATCTTCTCAAGGATTTGACAAAATAAACCATGGAGTTTTTGGAACAGTCAGTAGTCTTATCATTAAATAAAATTGGTTCATCTGTATTACTTTTAGGTTGTTGTCTCTTATCTTAGAATGTATGAGTCTGAATTAAATTGTATTATCATTTACCATGTTGAGTTTGAACTTAGATAATTTTTGATAAACATTATAACTTAGTGTGGTACAGTGTATGCATTTTGCAACAACAGTGCAAACCAATTTCAAAAATTTCCCTTGCAGAATAGCTGCCAGCAGAGACATTTTCACTTTATCACTATTGTGCTTTAGGATTATAGGAAATATTTAATGCTAAAATGTGAGTAAAGCATTTGACCTGTAGTAGATGCACAATAAATATTTATAAGAAACACAAATATTACTCACCAATTATCTAAAAAAAATGTAATATTAAATAAAATAGGATCACACAGTTAAATAGGATAATAACACTACAAAATACAAGGGAAAATACATTCTAAACTTGTTAGCCAGCTGGTACCATATTATTAATTGCACCTCATAGGTATATGTTTTCGAAGTCATTTCTTTCCTTTAAATGATACCACGTAGCCAAAGGAAGCAGACAAATTAGCTTTAATATTTGTATTTAATCTAATGATAAGTCAGCATTAGCAGGCTGATCAACATTGTACACCATATGGATATATTGGTCTACTTTATTTGTATTTTTATGGGTGGAATGGACCAAAAAACTCCATTCTTGCCAACTGAAGCCTAAAATAAATATATAGATTCTCAATCATGGGCAATGTATAGGAGTTGCTGACAGAATCAAAGAAAAACATTGATAAAAAGAGGAGTCAGAGAATTCGTATAAGCTTTCTTCCTCTGTATGCCAACTCTGTTTTGCTTTTCTTTAATCTATTGTCCTATTGCAGACCTAATGAGTATATGCTTGTTAGTGTAGCAGTTTAAGTTTTCTTCCTATAAATCCTGTTTATCAGTTGAAGAAAAAGTCTCCTTTGGAGTTAGCTTTTGGACTATACACAGGTGTAAGAAGAATGGGATACTTTAAAAGTTTATGCCTGAGGACATGTGAATATCTCTGGGCGAGTTACTTTGTGAATTACCTGATAGAAAAAAATGGAAAAAAAAAAAAAAGTCAGTGCAACCCAGTAAGTGCAGCAGATTTTATATGAGGTGTATTGTAAAAATGTGTCTTGTTTGTGTGTATATATGTGTGTCTGTGTGTGTATCTTGTCTATTTAAGGAAACGTATTTTCAGAGACACTGGCTTTGAGTTTGGCTTAAATATAAGCCCAATTAAATCAACCAGTAAGTGTACAGATTACTGGGTGCTCCTTCTATACCCCAAATTATCAAAAATCCTAACTTAGATTTTCACAGAATATCATAAGAAAATACTATTTGTATTGTTTTGGTTACCCACCCCACTCTCCCATTATATCCATCCTCAAATCTCCTCATTTGACAAGGGTAGGTCAAAGAAGTTTGCTGATAATATAGAACTTACAGGTGGATGGGGGTGTATTAGGGGTTGCCAGAGAGACAGAACTAATAGGATAGATGTGTATATGAAGTGGAGTTAATTAGGGAGAACTGACTCACACAATCACAGGGTGAAGTCCCACAATAGGCTATCTCCAAGCTAAGGGGGTAGAAAGCCAGTAGTGGCTCAGTCCGGCTCCAAAAGCTTCAAAAGTAGGGAAGCCAACAGTGCAGCCTTCAGCCTGTGGCAGAAGACTAGAGAGCCCTGGGCAAACCACTGATGTAAATCCAAGAGTCCAAAGGCCAAAGAACCTGCGGTCTGATGTCCAAGGGCAGGAAGCATTCAGCACGGGAGGGAGAAAGATGAAAACCACGAGACTCAGCAAGCCAGCTGATCCCATCTTCTACCTTCTTTGTTCCAGCCGCACTGGCGGCTGATTGGATGGTGCCCACCCACATTAAGGGTGGATCTTTCTCTCCCAGTCCACTGACTCAAATGTTAATTTCTTCTGGCAACACCCTCATAAAAACACCCAGAAACAATCTTTTAGGAGCTATCTAGGCATCTTTCAATCCAATCAAGTTGACACCTCTTATTAACCATCACTGGGGGAAGCTTCTTTTTAAGAAAAAGCTTTAAATTGTACATGTTGTATGCTTGCTTATTTTCTGCAGGAGATCATACTGAATGCTAATGTCAGAAGAACCTAAGTGAAGAGAGGGTATAGTTCTTTAACGAGTTATTCAAATATTGTAATTTTAAAATCTTGCTATTAAATAATAATATTAGAAGAGGAACATCTAATTAGCTGTGTTAACTTGAATTACTTGTTTAATTTTATACTGGGATTTAGATTTCGCACTATTATAGGATGTCAGATTATTTAGTTTATCTTCTTTAGCTTATACCTAGATAATTTTTTAAAATGAGGTCCAAAGAATATAAGTGGTTTTTGATGACCAGTCAGGAAATCCCTGGCAGAGACCAGGTGGATACCATGGGTCCTAACCACCGTGGGATTATCTCATCCATATTTTTGATACTTCCCTTCCTCTCTTTATAGATGATGTTAGAGTAAAGAACTTCTCTTTGTGAAACAAAGAGAAGATATATATGAATGAAATGAAATATTGGTGTTTTGAGTTCCAATTGCCTTTAATTTTTCATAAAACAAAACTTTACTTACTCTACAACTGTGCTAATAAAAAATCACTAATGTATGAAAAAATCACGTTTGACACCTTAAACCCTTCTAGATCAGAAATGTGTTAAGGCTGTTTTCATATCTTTCAAAATTGTGTCCCTGTGTCTTGGCTCAGTTCCTGGAATATAAGAAAAACTCCATAACTGAATGGTTTTGAATGGGGTTTTTCAATTCAAAGTCAGTTATATTTATTTTAGAAGACATTATAACACATATTTAGTTTCCATGTGGTAGAGTTATCTAACTACAGTTTTCATAAAACTCAAATTGAAGATTTTTTCCTTCCCTAATGTGATTTTGACTGAAAATTATAGAAGAAAATAGATGTTATGAATTCTGTAGTTTATGAGAAACACACCTGAGATTAAGTAGCTGCAGTGAGTAGGAATAGATTTGAGTTCCATCTTTCTGTACTATATTCTAGAAATAGTAAGCATACTTAGATAATAATTCCAAATACCATGATCAAATTTTCCTTGACTTTTTTTCAATGAATTTGCAACTGTGGACTTCATAATCACTTTGAGTTGTATATGATCAGCATATTAAAAATACTTTCTTCTCTTTAATCATAGACCATAGTTTAAATGCTTATGTTCTATATTGAAAATGTGAGATCAAAATGAAATGCTGCCTTTAAAAATGAGGACATTCTAAAGCCTCCAGGTATAATTTATTATTTTTATATAAAGCTTTGATATGAGAAAAAAGTAATATTTTGTTTAACTATAGTTGATTGTCATTGCCCTGCTTTTAAACAGTATATTTTAAAAGAAATTGTAGGTATAATTTTGTTTAATGCTACTCATTGCATGTGGCTGGGTATAATTAGGGCTATTAATTTTGCTTCACAGCTTCTAGCAATAAGCAGCATAACTACATTAAAAATCCATAAATAAGTATTCCAAAGCTACTGTAAGCCCTATTGATTCAGGTAATTATTATATTATAAAATGTCCATCCTTTCTTTTTTTTTTTATGAGACGGAGTCTCGCTCTGTCGCCCAGGCTGGAGTGCAGTGGCGCCATCTCGGTTCACTGCAAGCTCCGCCTCCCGGGTTCCCGCCATTCTCCTGCCTCAGCCTCCCGAGTAGCTGGGACTATAGGCGCCCGCCACCTCGCCCGGCTAGTTTTTTGTATTTTTAATAGAGACGGGGTTTCACCGTTTTAGCCAGGATGGTCTCGATCTCCTGACCTCATGATCCACTCGCCTTGGCCTCCCAAAGTGCTGGGATTACAGGCGTGAGCCAGGGCACCCGGCCCATCCTTCCTTTTTAGAAAAAAAAAGAAAAGAAAAGAAAAAAAAAATCCCTGGCATGACTGGGTTGAATTTTAATTCATTTTACCACTCAGTGGACTCAATAGTTGCATCTTGTTTTAATTTATTTTCCAAGTTCAGTTGAAAGTGCAAACAGAGCACTAAGCACTATCACATCATAAAATAATGTTTCTGTGTTGAAGTGCAAAAGTAAAAATCAATCTAAAATGACTATTGATTAATAATACAATGTTTATATTCAATTAAAGAACATTCAAAGTCCAAGCTAATTTCAGTCTTATAAACATTTATAGTTCTAAAGAAAACTGGGTTTTTATTTTGCCTTTTTTTACCATGAGATTGTTTAGTATTCAAAAGATACGATGATTTTACGTAAATTATGTTAAATATAAAATCAATCCTAGACAAGGTGGATTTTTAAATCCACAAACATTAGATTCAGTATAATCTATTTTGCCAGTATTCTAATTGTAGTCAAATACATGCAATAAGTGTAAAAGTATATAGGTGTATTCTGAAATTTCTTATACATATAAAAAAATTTAGCGCTTTGTACCTACCACCTGCCATAAGGAATCAGATAATACAGTCGCTCCTCTGTATCCATTGAGTGATTGATTCTAAGATCTCCTGCCAATATAAAAATCTGCAGATGTTCAAGTTCCTTAGATAAAATGGTGTAGTATTTGCATATAACCTATGCACATCCTCCCATACACTTTAACTCATCTCTAGATTATGTATATCTAATACAAGGTAAATGTAAACGTAAATAGTTGGTACTATAATGTTTAGGGAATAATGACAAGAAAACGAGTTTCAGCTCGGTTTCATACATTTTCACTGCTGCACAGTTCCATTGTTTATATTCAGGAACTTATTTATTCATTCCATTGTTAATTTGTGCACCTGTGCAAATATTTTTCTAAGATATCTGTAAGTAGGATTTTCTGTGAGTGGTATGCAAAATTTTAAGTAAATGTATATTGGAATTATTTTCTAAATTGTTTATTCCAATTTACATTCTCACAATTATTGTTTGAGTTTTTAATTGCTCTCCATACTCTCTAATACTTGAAAATCAGATGGTTATTTTGCCAATATGGTAGATGTTTAATTGTATCCTCATGATTTTCATTTTCAATTTCTTAATTCCAATGAGATTTAGCAAATATCATGTATTTGCTTTTATGTTCTCAGAGTATATAAAGTTCCTTAAAGAAGATACACAGATCACACAATATATGCTAATCCCTCCTTCCGGGACTCAGTGTATTCTGTCTTCTTATCTCTTTAATGTATCTTAATCTGAAACAATTTCTCAGACTTTTTGTCTTTCATGATCTTGATATTTTTGAAGAATACAGGCAAATTATTTTCTAGAATATCTGATAATTTGGGATTCTCAGTTTCTCATGACTAGATTCAGGTTAGTCATTTTGCACAGGAATGCTGTGGAAGTGATGTTGTTCTCCTTTTGAGGCATGGTATCTGCAGAAATATGGTGGCACTTTTTCCCTTTAATGATGATGTTCACTTTGTTTATTGATGTAATCCTTAACGTTTTCCCTATAGAGTCAGCGTTCCCCTTTTTAATTAATAAGCAATTTATGTGGAAATTATTTGAGATTATATAATACCATGTTCTTCATTATATATTTGCCCTCTAATTTCATTGTTTGTATTTATGATTCTACGGTAAGGAAGAACTTTTGTATTTATTTAGTTATTTGTTTCTTTATTCAATCAATCAAGTGTGTATTTATATCAGCCTTCTGAAGAAGGAAATATATATGGAAAAGACAACAGTTGAATTTAACTACAGACTGGCTATAATAACATATTGATGATAAAAGCTTTCCTTTTCAGTAATGGTAGAATGGTTTTATGTGAGAAGTATAACTAAAATATTTAGAAATATAGGAATAAAATATTTCAAATATCCTCTTAAATAGTTCAGTATAAAATGCATTGGGTGTTGAATAAGTGCAAAAAAGTGAGGTAAAATTGGAACAATTAAAGAATCTGTGTAAAAAGTATATTATTTTTTGTATGTGTTACTCTTTCAGTCTTTTAATTAGATAAAATTATTTTAAAAACAAATGTAAAAAGCACATGTGACTGTTTACACACTAAACTTTCACTGGATTTATAGTGTACCTTTGTAACACTCTTACATATAAAGTATAAACATGTATCCCACAATTTTGTAAGCCAAAGAGAGCCTCCATGAACTGACGTAAAATATTTTATACTTTAGTCAATTACCGCATAGGGGAATTGATTGAAGTTCTGTATCTGAATTATTATTCACTCACAAACACCATTTTTTCTTTTTACATATGAGATTGTATGAGTAAAATTGACTGCATTTCACCTGGTGAATGAATGGTGTTAAATTTAGAAATGAAATGATCACTCTGTGCTTAGAATGAAGATGATCGAACTTTATTTAAACCTGGAAACTCTGTAGCAGGTGGAAATGTCAGCATGATAGGAAAAAGAGCCCATGAGTCCATCTTTAAGGTTTTCTACTCTTATTTTTATCGGTTAGAAACCAAAAGACTAAACAAATCACTATTTAGAAGAGAATGGATTAACTGAACAAGTTTTCAGAGGCTCAAATACTTAGAATAGTTTGTGAACCTCATGTGCAAAGACCATTGCTACTTTTTTCATGTGTTTATAGGAATTCACTTTCAGACATCTAACACTATTAACAGAGTTGACCTTTATTTGTTTAAAAAATATTCAATTATGTTAACAATTAAATTATGAGTACATGATAATCATTTTCTTTCATATTACGTCACACATGAAAAGTGTAATCCAAATAGTAAGATACAAAAGTAAACAGTGCTTTCTTTTATATTTTGATAATGATAGTTTCTGATCAATTTTGTTATCTGAACAAAGAAAATGGTATTACATAATAATATGCTGTCCCACTATGTTAAATAAAATGTAAGACAGATTTTTATTATTTTGTAGATGAAGAAAGGTAAGATCTAGAGATGTGGTTCTCAGACTTTTGTTCCTTTTTGAGACACACTTAAATTACCATGATGTTCAATTATGAAAAGTCAGTAGATTGTCAAATTTCAACTCTCCAAAACAACACCTCCTCAAAAAAGTAAAGCTAAGTTTATTAGGCATATGGCATTAAGTCAGAACATCAACATGAAAAATTCTTATTAGAAGTATAAAGGTAAGCATCGATGTATTTTTTTTTTTTTTAAATTTTGAGTGTTCAGGACTCTGGGCTCAAGTGACTTAAAGAGGACATGTACAAGCAGGGAACTCTTTGGAAGTATGTAAAGTTCATGACATCACAGTTTAGAATTTGTGTGCAGAAGCAAGTTGTGATAACTAAACTGTTGTTTGAAAAGCAAATTGTTTGCTCAGATAAGATAACTATTGTCCTAATACAAGACATGTTTGCTCAGATAAATTAACTCTCTATCAAGATGAATGTATCTATAGGAATTTCCTGAAGCAAACAGTAAATTATTAGTTTATACTCTTATCTTCCCAGAAAAGAATGTCCTGAAACAAATGATTAAGTCAATTTGACACAAGTGATCTTAGTTCTCAGTCCCAATCCTTCAGCTGTGTGGATTCAATTGGTCTGATCACAGTTTTCAAGGTTATAAATGATTGTCTTCTAACAAAAACTGATAACATAACTTTCTGCCCCATTCAAGAAATAGGAATCATTAACACAAAATGAATTATTTGCCTGTATTATTTTAATAAATAATGCTATTCTAGCAAATTAACTACAATAAAACTCAAAACACAATATTTTAATACTTTTTTAAGAATGGCTGTCTGAGAAGCAAGCCTAACAACTAACAAATGTGTAAGATAAAATTAGATTTTTTATTTTGTAACACCAAGGGAAAGATCTATGGGTGAGAAATTACTCCTATAATTATTATTACTTCTTCTCCATGAGACTCATGCATTTAAAAATGCTTGATTTTCTTTATGTATATACATACATAGATAAGAATAATTTAGGTCAAATATACACATAGATGCATGTGAGTACATACATACACACATTACACACATTTCGTAACTGGGCAATGTATAGGTTAGGCTTTAGATTTTGACTGCCAGTTTAACCACTGACTAGGTATTTTACCTGAATCAATTTACATCTCTGAATATACAATGTTTTTCTCTCTGGGAAATTAGGACTTTGAAGTTCATAATCTTTCTTTATACCATTGGCACCTTTATAACACTAGGTTGTGTGTATGATTTTGTGTGTGTGTGTGTGTGTGTGTGTTTGAGAAATTACAAATTCTGAAATTCTGTAGAAAATTAAAGTATGTATCAGTAATATATGCTAAGTCAGACACAAGTTTTTGTTTGTATTTTAACAGTTTTATTCACAAAATCTTTTTTCTTTTATGATTTATTATAAATTTTCTTAAAGATTAATTATAAATTTAACAATAGAAATAATTTGCAAATATTTTAAATCACCATTTAAGATGTCAATTAAACTGATAGAAGAATTGCTTTTCCAGATGAGCAAGCTCTTGGAAATAAATTGGTTTCCAGAGATTTCTTGAATAAAACAGTAAAATATTTACTAGTTTACACCTCTACCTAGGTATAAATAGTAAAACCTATCCTGATTGGTAACTTCATAGGAGGTTTGGCATATATAAGTTACAGAGCAGACTTTACTGCTTATATTTATATCTTGGGCCTGTAGCACCTAATATTGTGGATAACCATTTACTTGTGATTATGAAAAGTCCTGGGGGGCATGCCATGGCACGCATGCCCTTCACACTACTTTGTAAGCGTTTCCCTTCTCCAGGCATTTTCAGTTCTTAGCTGAAATAAGAATGAGTTGCTTTCAAGATGCTTTCATAAAGATTTAAAAGAAATTGACCCATCGGAGATAATTTTTACATATAACATGCTCCTAGTTTAAAACCCGGGCTACAATCATGAAGCAGAATGCTTCTTCAATCTTCATCAAAAGCTGGGTGGCAATTTTATGCTCAGGTTTGTCCACTGGAGCTTTTCAAGATAAAGACATGAACAAATACAAGTGACAAGTCAGGCATCTTTGAAGTGTCATTCATTAAGAAGTGAGAGGAAATATTTTAAAGTATGACAAAAAAGCAGTTATGACTGAGGGATAACATCATATAATGAGTTCTGTTTGTAAAATGATGTTAGAATGCAAAACATATCTCCCAAACAACTGATATTTGCATGAGTGATGGAGAGTATTTTAAAATTTAATTTCCCATAAGGAACAAAATAATTGTCAATAAAAAAACATGTTTAATGCTTTCTGTGCATGTTGCGGGTCTGGATATTTGTGTTGCAGACATATAGGATCATACCACAGTTGTATATCTGGTACATATTCAATTTCAATTACTCAAATGCACAGTACACTGTTTAAGATACCATTTTGAAAATATATTCTTCTTCTCTACCAAGAATACACCAGAATATTTGACGTATTGATTATTTAGTTTCTTTTTTTTTTTTTTTTTTTTTTTGAGATGGAGTCTCACCCTGTCACCCAGGCTGGAGTGCAATGACATGATCTCAGCTCACTGCAACCTTTGCCTCCCAGGTTCAAATGATTCTCCTGCCTCAGCCTCCCAAGTAGCTGGGATTTCAGGCAGCCACCACCATGCCCAGCTAATTTTTGTATTTTTAGTAGCAATGGTGTTTTACTATGTTGGCCAGGCTGGTCTCAAACTCCTGACCTTTTGATCCACCCACCTCTGCCTCCCAAAGTGATGAGATTACAGGCATGTACCACTGCTCACGGCCCATTTACACTTGTTTCAAATACCTACTGAATACCTGCTATTTGTTAGAAATTGTTTTAGGCACTGAGAGTATTACAATTAACAAAACAGAAGACACTTTTCTCATGAATCTTATCACCTATTTAGATTCTGTAGTTAATCAACAAACCGTATTGTCTTTAACTCTTTAATATAGACCTAATGTTTAGAAACATGTCAGCTGTCAACTTCTCAGAAAGGCCACCAGAAAAATTATTGTTCAAGTAAAATGGAATTTATTTTATTCACTACTACAAGGGATGCAATGGTTAATTTCATATGTCAGTTTGGCTAGGCCAGATCCCAGATATTTAATCAAGCACACCTGGATATTGTGTGAAGGTATTTTGATAGATGAGATTAGCATTTAAATCCATGTTGGTAATGTTGGATGGTCATCAAAGCAGATTATCATCCACAGGGTGGGTGGACCTCATCCAATCAGATGAAGACCTTAAGAAAAAGGGTGACCTCCCTCTAGATAAGAGGAATTCTATCAGTAGACAGCCTTGGACTTGAAGTGCAACATCAGTTCTTCTCTGAGTTCCCAGCTTGTCAACCTATCCTGCAGATTTCGGACTATCCAGCGTCCATAACTGCATGAGCCAACTTCTTAAAGTAAATGTCTCTGTATATATAAATTCACATCGTATTGTTTCTATTTATCTGGAGAACTCTAATAGTGAGATAACAACATCATGACGGTCTTAAAAACATATCAGAAGGGAGAAAAAAAATAGACTGATATTTATAGAGTTTCATTTAAAAATTACTTTGTAATAAATGTGGGAAATTTAAACTCAAGCCATGCAATTCAAGGAGCCAGTTAAGTTTAGGTAGAGTTAATGGTATAATAACTGTGGATTGAGGGGCTAGAGAGGAGATGGTATTGAGGCAAGTATTGAAGAGTAAGCTGTAAGTCCTGATGAGTGAACTATTCAGTTGCTTCAAGGTCTTCAAGAAGCAAGTATTTCCTAAACAAAGCAGCTAAATTATCTTGACTAATTTTACTACTTTTTAACCTCAAAACAGGAAAAAAAATCCTAAAATTGTGTAGCATAAGGACAGGAAAATACATCATTTCAATTCTGAGCTGTATATGTATATACCAGAAGTTGGAGAACAAAGTAAGAAGAATAAAACAAGGCATTGGAAGAAAGAATACCTGTGTGTGGCCTCTTTGAAATCAACCTAAGTAGGTCGGTCTGCCAAAAGACGTAGGCAGTCTGTTGGACTTGTTCGGGTCTGTGTGTATTTGCCTTTTATATGGTATCCTAGGCAAGATCTTATTCGGTTTTAAAATTTTGTTATTTTGTTAATAGACAATAAAAAATAGGCAATATCTGCTTTGAGCAATTCATAGGGATAATACTCCTCAGAGAATATCTGATGGAATGTTGGAAATGAGTACTTGGAATAAACTAGAGAACAATAGATTTCTCAAAAATTAGTGATTGCCTGAAGCATGCTGAACATGGGGATGATGATTTGAGCCATGCCACTGTTCTCATAGTAGCTTAATACACAATTTCATAGCCCTTCCGTTGACCATTATAAATCAATCAATCATACTTTTGTCACGATGAAGATTTATACATCCAATCGATGGACAAATATTTGCAAATAGAAAAGATGATGTTACAATTTAGTATTATTAAAGCAGACAAAGTTTACTCTTTGCTCTGTTCATGCTAGGTAAAACTGCCTTATAAGAGAATTGTTTTTATGCTAAGAAAATGGGATAAGAACAACTTCTGGCACAAAAAAAGAAAAGAAAAACTATAAATCAAATGGATGTTAGAGAACACACACGCAGTGTTTAATCTTCCCTTTTGTAGTTTACAACTTCATAGTTTTCATCTGGGAATGATGTTTGTTTGCTTGCTTTTTTGTGGGGTGGCAAGCAGAGACACATGGCCACTGCTGCTGCTACTGTCAATGGTCTTATTTAGAGATGCTTCACCAAAAGGGGCTAAGGTAGTTGCCAGAACAGTTTAAAGTGGTTTAGAAACAATCTCTTTTATTTCTGTTACATGCTAGATTAACAACAACAACAACAAAAGCTCTGTAATGTGTGCTATAGATAATGCATTTATTTAGGAAAAATGAATGTTGCACTGTTCTGCAGATCCTTTACCTTCACAATTCTGTGGCAGTTAGATGACGAGAGCTCCTGCCACGGGTATCAGCCGCCTGCACTATCAGTCTCCAGCAGTGCTTCTATTAATTATCTTGCCATAGTGCCGGAGACAGATAGCAATCTTTCCTAACGAGCAGACAGATTTAAAGAGGCAGAATTAATTAAAATTGATTCCCACATTCTATCACGTAAAAGTCTGCTGGGAGCCTCTCCTTTCCATACCCCTCCCCACTTCATGATGTTGTACTACATGGTACAGGTGGGAATCCCTACCTTAGAATACTAATTATGGGGCTTGAATGGGATTATCCACAGTGATTGGCAGTGTAATGCATGAAAGGATTTTAAAATTTGTTTCATTTAGGGGATTTCTTCTGGGACCAATTCTTTCTTCTAACTTATACAAGTTGTTATTGAGAGGAGGACAAAGCTGAAAATCCAAGGTCACTAAGGATTATCAGAAAACTTGCAAATGAATTATACAATTTAAAATTGAATTGTTTTACATTGTGTGCTTTGAAGACACATGAAGGATTAAAAGTGGTGATAACAGAAGTATTAGTAAGTATCCACGTATGTCAACAATCTTTTTTCTTTTAATGAAAACATCTGAATAATAGAACTTTTACCTGAGCATGGGCAAATAACTAATAATAAAATGAGCTGATAATCCCATATACCATTTTTTACTGTATATAACTAACCATTACTAATTTATATCAAAATGAAATATTGTTACCTTTAATGAAAACAATAATCTTGGACACCTCAGACTATGTTTTGCTTAATCAAGGAAATGTATTAGTTGCAGTCAATTCTGATTCTGTAACAATGAAGCCCTAAGTGTTTAAGCAAGGTAAATATTATGTTTCATGTGACCTATGTAAACATTTAAACACCATAAATATGATCTTTAGTGTAACAGTTTAGGGGCTACCTTTCCAGGGGTGGTATGTGCTCTACCATCTTCAGGAGATAGCTTTTATCTACATCTACAGGAAAAAGAAAAGTTACATGGAGGATGTTAACACGAGGAAAGGAAGAAGGCACACTACCTTACTTTTATAAACAGGACCCTGAACTTATAAATAGCCAAGTGCTGCTCTCCACCTAAATCCCTATTGAGAAAGTAGAGCATAGATACCAGAAAATAGCTAGCATAAGGATTTGCTAAGGAACGCAATGTTCAAAGTAACAATTAATTTTTTTTTTTTTTTTTTTTTTTTTTTTAGATGGAGACTTGCTCTGTTGCCTTGGCTGGAATGCAGTAGTATGATCTTGGCTTACTGCAACCTCCACCTCCTGGGTTCAAGCAATTCTCTGTCTCAGCCTCCCGAGTAGCTGGGATCACAGGCATCCACCACCACACCTGGTTAAGTTTTGTATTTTTAGTAGAGACGGGGTTTCACCATCTTGGCCAGGCTGGTCTCGAACTCCTGACTTCGTGATCCACCCACCTCAGCATCCCAAAGTGCTGGGATTACAGGTTTGAGCCACTGCTCCTGGTCAGTAACAATTAAATCTGTAAAGTTGAAAGGTGTAACACTAGTCTTTGCTTTATAATAGAGTTTGCTTTATTTTTCTTGAGCTTTCACATTTTATATATTAAGAATTCTTTTTAGAGTTAGAAATTTCATAATGAAGGTAAATTATGATGTGGATAACAAAATAAGTCTTTTGAAATATCATCTTTTTAATATTTTTCACAAATGGTAAAATAATAGTTCATGAATAAATATGAGATAAATAATAGGAAGACATTAGGATGGAATAGAGAATTAACCATTATGTTTATCTGAAATATTTTTTATGTTTTAAAATTGACTGAAGTGTGTCATTCCTAACTAAATAAAGGTTTCCAAAAGGAACTTATATCACTTTGAATGTTACAAATATAGTGTATGATGGATCTGTTGCTACCACATTCTAGTGTTTTAATCAATATTTTCTATCTCATTATTTGTTTATTTGTTCAGCAAACATAGATGGACCACCTAATATGTGTGAGTATACTGTTATAAACAGCAGAACATAGCAAAGCAAAGCAGTCCATTTCTTTTCTTTCTTTCTTTCTTTCTTTTTTTTTTTTTTTTTTCCGGTCCTTGAAGTTAGGCTCCATTACTTCAAAGCACTTTCAGATCTGTCATTTCCAAAGAAGGAATTTTTCAATTGAGATTTACAGCATCAAGAGTTTTTAAAGAAGTTTTAGTAGAATAGTCCAGGTCAGTAAATAAAATTATAATAAAAGCAAAGTGTGTAATATTTCCCCTGTAGATACATCACACTCAATTTTCACAGTTCTAATTTGTTTATCCAAAAGTGTACTGTAATGATTTAGATACTTTAAAAATAATTAGACAGGGTTAACTTCCTTGATATTGTTTGCAGCCTATATATGAACAAGTATATACCCCCAAAAATGATAGCAAAAAGTTTTAAAACTTTAGAAATATAATATTGCCAAATTTTCTGTGTGTATATTTGGGCAAGCAAAGTTTAAAAATATAAATCTTGAGAGTGTCACCGGCTTAACACAAAAGAAGAAAGATGTCAACATTGTACTTAACTAAATTATTTTTTTCTAACAAAAGCAATTGTGTTGTATGAATTCTTACATACTGGCTTTATTTTTCCTCATACACTTCCCTACCTTCAAGAACTTTTTACAAAAATAATGTGCATGACTTTGCTCATGATAGTAAATGAGTTAAAATATTGTAAAAACTATTATTCAGATACAAACTCAAACGGTGGCACATTGACTAAGAATCCTAGATTTTCTTATAATCTTCATCTATTAGCCTCATAAAGCTGAACAGTTTACCACTGACAAGTGCATGTGACCTATCAGTTACAGGAAACCAACAAGATATAAAAACACCAAATATAGTTTAACAATTACATAACATTTGGAATAAAAAGTAGTGAATATAACAATGAGATGAATAAGTATATTTAATGAAAAAGTGATATTAGAAAATTCTATTAGAATACTTTGATTTCAGATTTGTCACACATTAAATTTGTTATGAATAAAACTAGTAAAAATGGAATAGATAAAACCAATTTAAAGAATATGTAATATCTAACAATATCAGCAAATGATAGGAGATAACTTATGTAAGATACTAGTACCATAGATCCAGATTTATCATTCCAGAAATATCTCATTTAAAAACAAAGGCATCAATTACTCTGTATAAGCGACATAGAAAAAACATGGGTTTGAGACTATGAGAAATGTATACAATTTCAATTTTTACACTACGGAGGGGAGTCCCATGGGTCCAATTATTTTTCCCACATCTAATAGATGGTCTCAATAAGACAATAAATTTGAATATTCATATTGATGTATAACTTCCTGCTATAAACACCTAACCAGTTTCTTTGACTTTAGCCTTTTTCCTTCCAAGCTGTCTTCCATGCTGCTGGTCGAATTATCTCACAAAATCATGTAAAGATTAAATAAGAATCAACATCTAAAATCTTACCACTCATTACAGACTCATGTGTTGCTCTGTCACTTTCCCATCTCATTTTGTGCCGTTATGTCTCTGCTTTCAATCCCTCTAAGGACTTAACTCTCTGATCTTCTCAGATTTCTACAGCTGCTGGTTTTGTTTGTTTGTTTGTTTTTGTCTGCTTTCCACTTCCTTCCCTGTCTCCTGCTTTCCTTGATGATTTTATTCCTCTTTTGTCTTAGACTTACCATCACCTAGATCTATCTGCTTTCCACAGCAGATGCCATAGTACCCTGTTCTTCCCACCATCTGTATTACTCACCATGCTGTTTTCCAACTGCCTGTTCACCTGTCTCAATGCCCATCTGGCCTGTTAACTCTGTGAAGCCAAAGACAGGGTCTAGGGTTGTTACCCCAGTATTTAGAACGGACTACTATACGGGGTTTTTTTTGTTTTGTTTGTTTGTTTGTTTGTTTGGGGCAAGGACACAAAAGTGCCCTCTCTTGTCAACTGGTACACAACATGATGACTTTTTAGTCACATTTTTAAAATCATTCAAGTTACTTGCTGGTATTTTTTACTGATTCAATTTCTTTCATAATACGATGCTCATTGTTTAGGTTTGATAATGGATAATTACCAGGTTATTTTGGTCATTTAGATGACTAAGTCCCTTTCAGTGCTTTTGACTTCAGATAGTCAATCTGGATGATGATATGTGAATTAGACATCACAAACTTATGGACTGCTTAATAACAGCCTTCAAGTTTATGAAAAGAATATGGATGATAGTAAGCAGCTGTTCCCCTTTTCATTAAGAGGAAAAATGAGGGAATAGGCATAATAATTGCAACAGAAGGGATTCAAGTTAGATAACAGGGATTTTGATTTCTTTGGTTTTTGTTAGCAAAGCAAATTGTCATGGAAAATTTGTTAGAACTAAGGAAACAGTAATGTTTCTCCGTGTTAAAATTTAGAGGACCAAAAGAGAATGAATCTGAAGCGTTCCTCTTCTGCCCAACCTCAAATATACGTACATATAAATGTGTGTGTGGGTTTGTGTATTTCAAATATTTCTTCATCTTTTCATTCTGTCTGCTTTAAATCTATGCTAATTCCCTGCAATATGCTTCCAACTGAGAGTTCAGATTCTTTCCATACTTCTTCCCCTTCCATTTGTACAACATATAAAGTCAAAAAATATTTATTTTTCTTTCAAAGCGTACTAGATCCTCACTGCTGAAAATGCTTCAGTGGCTTTGTTTTGCCTTGAGAATAAAACCCAGATTCCTCACCAAGGCTCACAAGGCCCTATGTCATCTGCTTTTTTTTTTTTTTTTTGACAGAGTTTCGCTCCGTCGCCCAGGCTGTAGTGCAGTGGCGCGATCTGGGCTCACTGCAAGCTCCGCCCGCCAGGTTCACTTTCTCCTGCCTCAGCCTCCTGAGTAGCTGGGACTACAGGTGCCCGCCACCACCGTGCCGAGCTAATTTTTTGTATTTTTAGTAGAGACGGGGTTCATCACCACCTCATCCACCCCACTCAATATATTCCAGTCTTTTAACTTCTGTTTATGAGTTTATCAAGCTTGTTAATGTCTTACAGCCATTTATGTGTACTCTGCTGAAATGTGCACACCCAGGTCTTAACATGCCTAGCTCTTTCTCATCAGTCTGCTCTTGGCCAAAGTTTCACCTCTTCAAAGAGCTATTTCTTGGTCATTCTCATGGTAGCTGCCTTTCCTGTGTCTCTATTCCCTTCTTTGTTTATTTTTCCTGTGACATTTAACACCGTTCAAAACCCTCATGCATTTAGCTGTTTGTTTATTACTTGCCTGGTCTGTCTTCCGCAGAGGAATGTGAGCTCCAAGAAAGAAGTATCGTATCTGCTTTCTTCATCACTGCATCCCCAGAACCTAATACAAAGAGCAGGCACGTAGTTTGAGAAATGAATACATGTGGAAAGTTTCCAGTGTAGAGTTCCACTAAATCCAAGAAATGAGAGCAGAAGGAAAATGTATCATGCTTCATAAAAACTCATTGTTAATATAGCTTCCATACTTTCTGGCTTCTTTGAAAGCCTAATTATTGAAGTTACTCTAGTATTAATTAATATAATACATGGTACATTGAGGGCTTTTTTTCTTATAATTTTCCATATTAAAAATGTTTAAAAAAATCTCTGTGGGTATTTAAGTGCAAACATTTTCCGTAATGGGATTACCCATGGAGAAAATTTTATAAATCTATGACTAAAACAATATTAATTGTACCTGCCATGAAGCAAAAGCAAAATAAATACCAGCTGTTGGAGTAATATAATACATTTAGTTTTTAATAGCTGGTACGAGATTTGCTCCTTTTTTCTAGAACATCTCCACACTGAAATGATAGCAATTAACTTAAACTATACAGCATCTGTGAGCTCACTTTGTTTAGACTTGTAGCTGATCACTCTTCAAAAAAAAAAAAAAAAAAAAAAAAATAGAGTATAGCATCTGCGGGGTATACTCTGAGAATACTGCCGAAATAGATGTTTATGTACCACTAGTCTTCAAACAGTGGTTATATAATGTTTACATTCATATGATACTTTATTATCTCACACATGATAAATGTGTATGGTAGGATCTTATCATAAATGTTTAGAATAAAATACCAACAAGTGACTGTGAAGTGAAGTGAGATTATTATATGTGTTTTGCTAGCTGGCAATATACCCAAACCAAGTCACTTCAGAAATATCAGGGAACATGTGGCAATGGTTTTGCAGCAGCTACATTTGAATTATTAACTGGAACTTTTTACAAACACCTCCAAAATGGATATAGAAACATTAATGTTCTATATTATTACTGTTGTCTATTTTAAGAGTGATGAGAAATATTCCAGACGCTAACAGCTAACTTTAACTATACAATATCACAACGATATAAATAATATTTCCCTAGATGTTACATCTAGGGAAATCATGATAATTAACTTACTATAAAAATTATCATGGAAATAGAAGACTTTTTAGCAGTATGTTGGCATGACCAAAAGATCTGGACTCAGATTTATCTTCAAGGAAAGATAAGATTACATACTTTGTAGATATTATATATATATTAGTCACAGTTCAATAATTCTATTTTTCATAATTTGTATGTTATTCCATTATTCTCAAAAAGAAACCACTGTGCTCTCTCAGATACGCGATATGTCCCATCTTAAATAAATTACATTTCCTCCTATCTTGCCGCCTCTTTAAGGTATTACCCAAACGTTACTTTTCCTGCAAATTAAACCATTTATTTTTCCTCTCCCTTTACTTCTTTTCCTTTTTCAATACATTTTATTCAGGTGATTCCAAATCTACTTAACAACTGTTCTCAGCACCTCAATAAGTCATTAATTTTCCCAATATTCTGAAATGTAAAGATTTATTTTAAAGTCTTACTTATTATTCCAGAGTTGTAAACTTTGTCCTCATTTTTTCTCTCCCGACCTTCCTATCCCCCATTTTTTTATTTTTTTCAGTATGATTTCCTAACATTAAATACCAACTCAATGTTAATTGACTCAAATATATATGTTGAGTTGGGACCTGACCTCTGAGCTACAAAGCCACCTATCCAGGTGTCAAATGACTTCATCTTAATATCTTGCAGGTATTTTACTATTATTTTGTTGAAAACCTAACTCGTTTTCTTCTCTTTACTTCCTCAGTGTACTTCTAAACTGAATTCTCCATTTGCCTGTGTCATCAGTATCCCAAAACTAAATACTCTACATTTTCCATTATTCAGTCTCTTACACTGCCCTACATTCGACTGGTCATCAAAGCCTTGCAGTTCTGACTCAGAGTATCTCTTTGGGTTTTGGCTCTTCTCGATGTCCCCAGTACCATATCTCATGGCTTGTAATATTTTTAGTCCTTTAGTTTTATTCACATTGCTATTACCATAATTACAATATCATTTCCTCTTACATGGACTACTGCCATGGCTTTGTCATTGCCCATTGTTCTTACCTATCGAATCCAATTACTATTGTGATACAGCAAATAGATGAAGTTACACCCAAAGTTTATGGACTGTAAATGGCTTGCCCTTACCTGTAGTGATAAGCCCAATTTTCTCAACATGATATTCAAGGCTCTACAGCATGTGAACCCAGTTTTCCTTTTCAGTGTCATCTCCTGTGGCTCTCCTTGGTCATGTTCCAGAATAAGCAGCTTTTCCCTATGTTCACTTTCTTATATTTCCAAGGGAAGAAAAAAAAAAAATCCATGTCTCTTCCATTTTACTTCCTCAACATAAATCAAATATATTTACTATAACATTTTCCTATGTAACTTTAGTATAGTATGTGTTTCTCCACAGGAAAATTGAGTGCACCAGATTAGGAATTATGTCTTATCAGAGCCATATGTCCAAGACTAAACGGTTAAGGAATAGGTGGTAAATGAAGGTGGAAGAAGTTCATAGCTATATGAATGGGAAAATTGTATGTGTGTCTAAGTGACTCTGTGTATCTATGCAACTCAAAAATAATGCCAACATACTAAAACACAATGTATCAAACATAATAAGAACATACTCCCTATTTACAGTAGGACACATGCATGTTGTAGGAGGGAACTCTGCAGTTTTGAACATCTGCAAGGGGAAAAGGACCACTTCTAACTGTCCATTTTCATATTCTATCAGAAATCAATTTTGCCTTCTCTGAAAACAGAAAGAAGCAATCACTCTGTGTTCAGAGACAAAATAGTGACATACATAGTAGATATTTAAAAACCATTTCCTTCCCCATTTGGATTTCCTGGGGTACTACATGTATTCTACTCATACTAGTAATACCAATTTGATTTTACTTTTAGAAATATGTAAGTTATTTTGTCTCTATGTAGGAAACCTATAACATTTCTTCTTTGGTTTTATGATCCAGTTCTTGTAGCATTTAAACCTGCAAGTCCATGAAAATCATTCACTTGAAACTAAAGAGAATTTGAAGAAACATCAGTATTTCAATTATGTTATTTTACACTTCATCAAAACATAAAATGTTGCCCCACCTTAGTAAAGCATTCTGTGAATCAAAGTAGTTCAAGACCATAGACTTCCTAACCTTGGAACCGTATGTTCCTTTCAGGCTCATTTCTCACCTGTACTTCAGACATGTCTTTCTTTGAACCCCTTTTGCTGCAGTGCCAGGCCCTCAGGTCTCTGTGCTGTGCTCATGCTGTTACTGCTGATCATACTTTCAACTTGCTTGCACATTACAACTCAAATGCCAATGCATCAGTCAGTTGTCAGCTCCAACACACCCACCAGGGCCAAATATTGCACAATTAGCCACTCCTTGTAGTTGTCCTAAAAGCATTGAGAGCATTGTGTTTAAAACTTACGTCGCCACCTCTCCTCACCTTCCCACATCAAGGATGCCTCTATCATAGGCCTTTTGTACTATCCCTCTTTGTTTGTCTCCCAGCCCAGTGAGTTTCAAGGACAGGTATTGTGACTCCAGGAAAAATAGCCTGGCATGAAGGCAGTCAATAACTCATGAACTAAGTCAAAGAGCCCCTACGCTAAAATATTGAAAGAGATTGTTTTTGTTTATGTTCTCACTAAAATGTAATGAAACAGCATTTCTAAAGAAGAGATTTGGTGAGAGGCATTTACCATAATAAACTTAATATGGAAATTTCATCACATCATTACAATCGCCACAGTCTCTACTAATATTTCTCTTAAGATTTCATTTATGTGGATATACTTGAAATTGAGTCCTTGTTGTACTCTATACACAGAGGTTTCTTTAGATCTTAAAAGTGTGCTTTTCTTCCTTTGAATTATAAAAGATAGCCTAAGTCTTTCATTAAGCTTCTGGAAATAGGGCCCAGAAGAAAACAAAATACATCTTTATTCTCGTTCACACAGTATGCTATACTGAGCAGGTCAATGTTTTGAGACCCTGCTTTTATCTTTACCTTTTTTTTTCCTTATTCACTCAGGTCTCACAAATATTTTACTTGAGTCTTCATTTTCTGTGCTGCCAGTATTATCTATATTTTGGGAGCACTTTGCTACATCCAGTCTACTCATTTATGTCTTGTGTATTCCATCATCTTATTTTATATGTAACCACTTCCAATATTAAAGTATTTCAGCACTAGCTCCTATATTTCACTTTAAACAGCGTGATACTAAAAATCAATTTATTCAGTGGTATACAGAAAATAAAATTTATGCTTATCAGCTCAGTTGTTCCATTTAAAAAAAATACTTACTTTTGTCTTGTTTCAATTTACACATTATTTTATTTAAATATACCTTTCAAATAGTTTATTCTCTTGAAAATGTTTTAAACATTTTATTTTTCCACACCCATCACAGTGGCAAACATCTTCACTTTGGCATTTTATCAGTGTTGCTTTCAATGATTCTAGCAAATGTGCGCTTTTTATGGGAACCAATTCTTCTCTACTTAGATTTATTTAGATGGAGACAAATAGCATTTCTTGAGTTACTGGAATATAAGAATTTGAAAAGTGCAAGTGTACCCTATTCCTATAGCTATCTACCCATTTATTCCTGAATACATTTTGAAAAATAAAATACTCAGATTAATAAGAAATTTTTAATTCTATTTTGCTGCAAGGTCAAAGTTTAAAACACTAGGAATCATACATCATTACTTAAGAATCACATACTTTTAATGCTCTTATTGAAGAAATCATAAGTTACAAGAACTCAAATGAAACTTCAGCTATAAATTCATTGTTTCACTATTTACTACTATTTTTCTTTTCTTTTCTTTACTTTACTTTTCTTTTCTTTTCTTTTCTTTTCTTTTTCAGACAGTATCTCACTCTGTTACCAGGTTGGAGTGCAGTAGAGCAATCTGGGCTCACTGCACTGCAGCCTCCACCTCCCAGGCGAGTAACTTGGACTACAGGCTCACAGCACCATGCCTGGTCAATTTTTATAGGTTTTTTTTTTGTTTTGTTTTGTTTTGTTTTGTTTTTGTACAGACAGGGTCTCACTTTGTTGCTCAGGTTGTTCTTGAATTCCTCAACTGAAGCAGTCTGCCCTCCTCGGCCTCCTAAACTGCTCAGATTACAGATGTGAACCACTACACCTGGTTTCACTGTTTATAAATGGGGAAACATACTAAATGAGTACGATATGAAATAATTTGGACATTTTCTTTGTTTGAATATTATCATCATTTTTAAAATCACATTTTATTGATTATAGGTAAAGTCTTTCCGTAAAATAAACATAGAATAAGTGTTTCACCATTTTTCTTATATAAAAATTATTTACATGGCATAGCATTTTTAGTTGTAACTAATTTTTACCCATATTCAACTTATTAAAGTACACATCACTTTCAAGATCTAGAAGCACTGAGGAAATTAACTAGGACATCAGAATGGAAGTAGACGTTGGAAGACAGAGAAGAAATTCGAGTTGCCTAATGTCTCATTGTGCTTTTACCATTCTCAATTTTTCAAGTTTTTATCTTGGATTAAGTTTCTCTAACAATGACACTGTGTACAGCTGTGTTTAGGGAACTGCTACTATCTGTGTCTATCACATAATGATTATATACTTTTGTCTTTTCCAGTCATAGTTTGAGGTGTAAAAATTCTGATGTAAACATCTGAGGCTAAATTTTCTTCTTTAAGCTTACCATGGCATTTTCCAAATGCATTTTGCATGGAACTAGATAGCAAGCTGATTTAGTAGGTTGTTGTGCTGGCTTTACAGATGTACAATAAAAATAATTTAATACGTTGCAGTGACAAATATTGCAAATTAAGTTAAGAATGGTCAAATGTGATACTTATGTCTGTTATATTTCAAAATCATTTACGTGTGGTTTTAAATGCATTGCATTTTTCCTAAACGTACTGTCAGAAATACATATGTTCACATGCATGCCTGTAATGTTTAACATTTTCTTGGTGTTGATTTTTGTTTTCCAAATACAAACAATCACAATAAAGTCCCTACTTTGGCTAAGTTTATACCATGTCCATATTTATAGCTTTTTAAACAGATCTCTGATAAACCAGATATAAACATAATAAAACAGTGATATTTGCTCTTCCTTCTGTCACTTTTTGGCACTACTCATTAGTAGAAAGAAAAGGTGACCTTCTTTTTTTTTAAATGTTGTTATTGTTGTGGGACTTGGGGGATTGATAATTGGAAACCTCCAAACAGCCTCCAAAGACCAATTTGCAAAGGATGATGTGTAAAGTGCCAGCCTGTGTTTCAATTAAATGCCTACTTTAGGTGATACAACTTCTATATATACAAACTGTATATATAGCTTCTATATATACAAACTGTCTTCTTGCTATGCCCATACTAATAATACTTTGGAGAAATTAATTACTAAATATTAAAATATTCCTTTCAATTGACAGATGAACCAATTATTATATTTCATAAATGGACTTACTATTATATTTCACACAGGGGAAATATTTTTGACCTTTTAAATTGCTCTGTCATTATAAGATTACAGCTTAGTTGCTAGAATGACAAATAACCACTCCGTTATATTTTATGTTATTTTTTAATGGTTATTTTAAGTTCTGGGGTACACGTGCAGGCCTGTTACAAGGAAAATATGTGTCATGGGTGTTTGCTGTACAGATTAACTTATCACCCAGGTGTTAAGCCTAGTACCCATTAGTTATTTTACTGAATCTCTCCTTCCTTCTTCCCTCCACTCTCCAAAAGGCCCCAGTGGATATGTTCCCCTCTGTGTGTACATGTGTTCTCGTTATTTAGCTCCCAGTTGTAAGTGAGAACATGTGGTATTTTATTTTCTGTTCCTGTGTTAGTTTGCTAAGGATAACGGCCTCCAGCTCCATTCATGTCTCTGCAAAGGACGTGATCTCGTTCTTTTTTATGGCTGCATAGTATTCTATAGTGTATAGGTGCCACATTTTCTTTATCCAGTCTATTATTGATGGGCTTTTAGGTTGACTTTGTGATTTTACTATTGGGAATAGTGTTGCAATGAACATACGCGTGCATGTGTCTTTAAAATAGAATGATTTATATTCCTTTGAGTATATACCCAGTAATGGGATTGCTGGGTCAAATGATATTTCTATCTTTAGATTACATAACTTCAATGTTCCTAAGTGAAAGATTTACATTTGAAAACATGGTAAATCTTCCGAAAGTGCTCTTTAATGCAATTTAAAAGTTTTTAAAAATCTCAATGTGACGCTTTTTTGTTGGTTTATTTGCCTAACTCTTCAATTGAGAACTTAGTACCATGATACTAATTTTAATCTATAGAAGAGCAATGGATAGTATTTGAAGAATGACATGACTTTCCTGACTTTATGATTTAGTGAACATTTCATAAACAAGAATGTTTCATTGTAGTATAACTATAGATGGGTCAATGAAAAGTCAATAATTCCAGCAGATCTGACAATTAGAAATATTTAACATGTATAATATATAAATATATTTTAGCTAGCCAATAGTTAATTATTGAGTGTTAATTATGTGTCAGGTTCTTTTTAAGTTTTCTACATAGATATATTAACTAATTCTCCTACCCACCCTGTCAGGAATGTACTATTATTATTCCCATTTACAGACGAGGTTGCGGAAACCAGAAGTCTCAGAGTCTTCCCAGAATCACACAACTGGTGCGGGCACTCTATCATAATAAAGGGAACCGTTCAATTCATGGTAACATATGACCGTGTTAACATTTTATTTTAATTGATTACCAGATTATTTGGAAAAAAAATAAAAGTTAAATGCTTACCTGATGACACGTAGAGAGAGAGATGATTGAAGATTTAAACAAACAATGAAAACATACAGTTGCTATCTATAAAGTTGCTAGGAGACACATACCTTTTAAAGTGATACAATGACCCCATTTATTTTATTATAGAAAAGCTCTAAATGTAAATAAGGAAAAAATGACTTATTTGTAGATTAAATAATATGAAATATAAAATTTTAATTATCAATGAGATGAATTAAACAATTCAGATTTATGCATTGAATGATTATGCTGGAGTTTTAAAATGTTAATAAGAAGCATTGTCTTGGGTTTGGTCATAGAGACCCTGTTCTATAATGCCTCTGTTAGGAGGTGTTACATGTTCTGGAACAACAACTTGTTGTTTCACACTAAAAATGTTAAAATATATGCATACTCTTTGAACCATAAATTCTATTTCTAAGGAAGGATTATAAATGAATTTCAAACAACAAAATGCCCAACAGTACAAAACCTGACTTAATAAACTACTGAATGTGACATACCACATGAAAAACAACCTTTAAGTAGCCAGAGACTGATAAGTAAGAACTTCGCCGTAATGTTAAATAATGTCAGCCATTGAAGACTTTGACAGTTTTAACAGAGATTTTATATATTTTTCATGAAGTAGAGATAAAAATTGCTATGCCAAAGAAAGATTTTTTAAAACGTCTTTCTGTCTTTAATAAGTTAATATGCATTTAATATATAAAGTATGAAAGTTAATATTTGAACATATGTAACTCCTGGGAACTGTAAGTAAAATGATCAGTAAAACATTTCATGTATAATGACCTTTAATAATTTGTCTTCCAAAAATATTCACCTGTACAGACAGTCTTACAAATGAGAATGCTAAAAATCTGGGTGACTACATCCTGAAGGGAATAGCTTTTTGTCTTAGCTCTCACAGAAGACAAAGACACATTTAACCATTTCTATGTCATCATTTTTCTTCCAATTTATAGTGTCAATACTGCTTCCCCCAGCCAGGAGCATTCTCTCATAAGATTTTATGCTTAATAGCATGCATTCATCAGAGTTTTCCAGAGATATGAATCCAATAAGATGCATATATATATATACATATCCATGCTATTATGGATCCTGAGAAGTCCCAAGATTTGCAGTATGCGTGAGCAAGCTGGAGAGCTGGAGACCAGGAGAGTTGATGGTGGAGTTCCTCTGAGTCTGAAGGCCTCAGAACCAGGAGAACTCATGGTATAAGTTTCAGTCTGAAGACTGACAAGCTGAAGTACTGAAAAGAGCTAATATTTTGGTTTGATGCAGTTGAACAGGAGGAAATGTCTCTTGCTTTGGGCAAGGGTCAGTTTTTTGGTTCTATTCGGGCTTTCAACTGATTGAATGAGGCCGAAGCACATTAGGAATGGTAATCTGCTCACCCAGTCAGTCTTTTCCATTTAAATGTTAGTCTCATCCAAAACACTTTCACGGAAACACATGGATTAATGTTTGACCAAATATCTAGGCACCCTGTGGTCCAGTCAAGTTGACACATAAAATTAACCACCACACAGTAGAATGCAAATATAACTGTGTATATGAATATATGTGTGTTTATATGTATGCATATGAAATTAATACATAACATAACATAGTAAAATTATATAATATATAAAATAGATAAATGTACTTTTTCAATTGTGCAATAGATCATAAATATATGTATTGATATCTATTGATATATGTCTGTTAATTAATTCTGGCAGCATATTATGATTAGTTGATAGTTCCTTCTTCCAAATGTCAAAGGTAGAAAATGAATGCCTCCTGGTGGAGAAAGTTTTGTAGATTGTCTGATTCGTCTATCCTAGACAGATAAATAACAGAGTAACTCATTTTTCATCTACTGTTTTTTGAAGATATTTCCACAGACTTTCTAAAGATTAGGTCCAGTCTGATTCTTCACCAGCTTTCTTTCTTAGAGCAAGCCATGTGGTCTTATTTTGCTTTTTTTGTCTTATTGCTATTCTCCCTTGGTTTTCTTGTTCCTTAAGACAGAGGACAGCTCATAATCAGACTTCTCTGGTCCTCAGGATCTTGATTGCAGTGACAATAAATCCTTTGTTCTTGCTCTTCTTGTTGGAAAGGCTTTTTCTTGTCTTGTCTTGTCTTCTCTTTCTTTCTTTCTTTTTTTTTTTTTTTTTTTTTTTTTTGTGGAGTCTTGCTATGTCACCCAGGCTGGAGTACAGTGGCACAATCTCAGCTCACTGCAACTTCCACCTCCCACATTCAAGTGATTCTCCTGCCTTAGCCTCCCTGAGTAGCTGGGACTACAGGCACAGCCTGCCATCATGCCTGGCTACTTTTTGTATTTTTAGCAGAGACAGGGTTTCACCGTATTGGCCAGGCTGGTCTCGAACTCTTCACCTCAGGTGATCCAACTGCTTCTGCCTCCCAAAGTGCTGTGTTTACAGGCATGAGCCACTGCCCCTTATCTATTGTTCTTAAACTTTCTAAAGCATGTTGTTCATAATAAGAAATTCTCTGTATGGAGGTCTTTATGATTCAATCCACAATATCTCTTCCAACCCAAATGGTGGTAAACTCTTGCACTTGCTAGAGATTAGTGTATCACTGAGTTTCTGATCCAATGCTTGACCATGTATTACAGAAGGAAGAATGCTGAGAGAGCTTTTAGAAAGTTGTCACTGCTCCTAAGAAGGAGACACATACAAATGTGAATATTATTCTTCCATCTGCTGTATCCATCTTACAACACTGAGGGAGGCTAACTTAAAAGCAAAGCTTTTCACATTTTGCGTGAGATGATGGAGGCTAAAAGGCAGCCTACAATCTTGGAGCCCACCCTACCTCTAGACATACTTTGAATTAAAAACAAGAACAACAACAAAACTTACCATTTAAACCAGTTTGATTTGAAATATTCTGATGTTTCCTACCAAAAGCATCGTAACAGATATAATGCTAATAATGAAAATGGAAAATATGGGAAATAACATACTTGTTTCATTAAAACTTAACCTCAAATCTCTAGAAACATGCATGTTAAGATTAATTAATGTAAAAGCAAAGAGTCTACAATGTTCATCACAGGTTTTTAAAGAGAAGATTTTCTAAAAGACAATCCCTGGACCTGATTTTGTGGGCATGTTTCATGAGAACTGCTCTTCTTCATTGAAAGTCATCTAAAAATTTTCCTTCAAGTAGACTTACCTTTAGATAGGATGATTCAGTCCAAGCAAAACAATGGTTAATTTTCAGAAATACCTTTTGTAATAAATATCTCCTGAGTTACACTAGATATCAGTGTGAATCATTTTCTAAACTCTCTTCTACTTTGGTATCATATTGTGTGAGATTTTAAAATTAGAATAGAGAAGGCACTTAAAAGCCCCTATTGTTTCCAAAATGTACTAGTCTTATATTTTGTTTTCGTAAATAGGGATGTTTAACAATATCTCAATGTTCATTTAATGCATTATTTTTCAAGACATATTATCTTTCTCACAAGAGTTTGCAAGTTTATCATTTAAGTTTTTATTCAGTTCTGTAGGTAATCTTAGCTCATGGAATGGCAGTATACAAGTATTCTTTGAATAAAAAAATGGTTCATTTAAGCCTTTCCCCACCCCAAGTCCAGGGATACTAAGTATTAAAATGTCTACAGAAGGAATCAATAACAGATTCCAAAATGTACCTAATTCTGTTTTTTACGTCTTTTCCTCATTTAGAATAAGTTGTAAATATATCAGTCCTAAAAATACTCATAATAATTTATTTGATATTTACAAAGAAGCTGGTAATATGTTTTCTCGAAACACACATTTTAAACATGAAATATTTAACAGTGACTTTTAACAATCATCAGCATAGATACAGTGGAATCATAAGCAGTAGCCTTTTAACTCACCCTAAGACAATTAGAGTTGAGCTTTTTTTACCTAATGAATATATAACTGGAGAAGATATGTTTAGCATAAATACATGATCATGTGTCTATAAAAGAACAATTTCTCCATTATGTAAGAAAAGTGGTTAATGCTGAACAAATTAGTGAAGTAATTCAAGCAAAGAAAATCCCCTATAAGGAGAGCTAGTAAGATCCATGTTATGTGAAGTAAATGGTATAAAACTAAGGAATCAGGAGCTTCTTTTCCTGTGAAATATATTGTTCAATTTCCAAATATGTAAGATTACACTGCAATGTGAGGAGTGTCCATACCAACAAGGAAACTTTGTCTCTGATAAGAAACTGAAAATAATATTAAATTCAATTATACAAGAATTTATTCCTGTTTGCCTCAAATAAAATTATTTAATATTCTAATTTAGAAATCACAAGTTTCATTTGAATTTGACATCTTGGAATACATTAATCCTTGAGCAAGAGGTTTAATTTAATGTCATTTATTCTGCCTTACATCAAGCAAGGTCTAGTGACATAATGTACCCCATTTTATATATTTGGAAGCTAATGGTTTAAGGAAATTGCTTAAGGTCACAAAGCAATTAAGTGTCAGAATGAAGTTTAGATTCTAAGGGTACATGACTCCATTGTACTACTTCACACTAATGTTAAATACTTCATAACAGAGGGCTGAAAAGCAGCTGGAAGAAGGATGTGGGTTGCCAGGGGCTGGGGGAAAATGGAAAGGTGATGGTTAAAGGGTACAAAGTTTCAGTTATGCATAATAAATAACTTCCAGAGATTTGTTCTACAGCATAGTACCTATAGCCAATGATACTGCACGTTTATACTTAAAATTTTGTAAGACAATAGATCTTATGTTAAGCATTCTTACAAAACAACAACAACAATAAGGGAGACTATTATACAGAAATCTTGTGCTTATTTTATTTGTTTCTGTTTTCATTGTTTAGAAATACTAGGAATATTTTAGTTTTCTCCTAAAATATTTACTTATAGGATGATAAAATAGGTTCTTAAATGTAACATTTGTCCAAAGGGGGGAAAAAAGTGGACAACGTTCATTGACATTTATTTTACATAGTATTGTGGGTGTCAGGGGTTTTTTCTTTAATGTAAGTAAAAAATAAAATAAAATTTTTAAATTCAAACAAAATGTTGTATATATGTTTATTTCACTATGTTCAAAATTAGATAGGCCCTAATACATTCATTTTCATGATTTCTTTCCTTTTTATACATTGAACGTATGTCTTTTATGAAAGTGATTTAAAAATACAATTACAAATGAAAATTTTCATTGAAACCAAACTAATATGATAACTATCTTGAATTTTCTTTCTTTAGTGACATTTAAGCTTTAGTTTTAATCGTGATTTTAAAAGACATAAATGGAATAATGAAATTAATATATAACTTTTCATGTTAAACATTAAAAAGGGCACACCAAAATTAGTTTATAAATTGGTACAGAGCTTTACCAAAATTCACTAAATGTGTCAGTTGTTTAATATGAAAATGTCATTATTTTTCTTATAGAGTTGAGAAAATATATTAGAACAAGGAAGAGGTGATGCTATTATTATATTAAAATCAAATACACAAAGCTCTGGCAAAAGTCTAATATCAATTGGTAGCTTCTTTCTTTTCATGTGTGCCTTTGAAGTAATTAACATATTAATATAAGTCCCTATGATCGTGCAATTTCATGGTTTTATTGCATTAGTTTATTTTTCCCAATATTTTAGCATATTTGTGGTAAAGGAAATACATTGTTTTTATATGAATTATGACATTTTTAAACATGTTCCCTTGAAGTTAGCTATTTTTGTATATTTTTCATAATTTAAAGGATTACCAATCTCCAAATCCCCTACAAACCTTAACGCATGAACTAAGGTCTATCACAATAGTAAATTTTCTCCTATATATAAGGTAACTAGCTTGCTCTTCACCACCATTGGGTCGGTTATTTACACATAATGATATCAGAGTCAAATCTGAAAAATGGTCATCTTGCTTATGGACAAAGCAGACATTGTCAATTTGGCTGCACTCTAGGTTTAAGATAATACCTTTTCCCTGAAATTGCCTAACGTATGTGTCTCTAAGCACAGGAAGCAACAATGGATCAAAACCAGAGCAAACCAAATGTTAGTAAAAGTAGACCATTACCATAGACTTTATGATTCCTAAATGATTTTTACAATGTAACATCTGCTCCGTTAGACAGCCCTGAGAGTCATGGAGATAAATTCTGCCAATCACCTTGGATAAGGTCCTTGCTGTGGTCCCTTTGTAGCATTCTCCAGCTCTAAACAGTTTCCAGCTACTCAAGGTTTTATATTCTCAATTCTGGCTGGGCTTTCACTTGGCCTCACTCAATGTGTCATGTCAGTACAATTTTCAGACCCTCCAGGAACTGTGCCACTCCTTCCCAGATAATCATAACTAACAAACTTTGCACCCCTTACCCCATTCTCAAAAGTGTCTCATTTTATGAAGAACTGGACAAAGACTTTCCAATAACTTAATGTGGAGAAAGACAATTACGTTGTTTGGCATTTGTATGATTATTAATTGCTAAATGAATCCATGTATTCTGCACTAATCACTAATTTTCATTGAAATGTACAAATAATATATCTGTATCCCACCAAAAGTTCTAGGCGAATTTAATGTTTTGAACAGTTATTACATTTTGACCATTTCACATCATATTTGTTAAATACTTAGGCTTAAAATGTCACAACTTTGCTGACTCTGTCTTAGATGTTTTTTAAGGCAGAGATGTAGCTCCCTTTAAGTCACTGAAGCTCACTCTCATTTATATTATATTTTTTGTTAGTAATTTCTATTTCTATTTTTTCAGCTAATCTTATTAAATATTTTTCTCATGCTATAATTTTTATTACAGAAATATGTGCTGGTTTGGTGATTAATTACACTAATACTTTTAATCAGTTAAATCAGCAAAGAAAGCTAAAAAACGTGTTTCTGAAATGAAACTAAATACATTATTTTGAGCTTCATATTTATGTTCTCCAAAGTAGAGGTTTTTTGTTATTATTATTTATTTTCTAGCAAAACATCAGGTAGGGATCAGACTAGGGGATTCATTTAAACATATTATTCATTTTCTGATGCATCTCAAAGTGAAAATAGGGGAATAAAAAGATTCAAAGAATCATGCCTACATTCAGATTAAAGATACAGAATAATACACACAAAATTTCCTGGTGCAAGAAGATATCTAGCACCTGCTGCTTTATTATAAACATCAGTGAAAAGCCACTGGGAAATAACAGGAAACAGGTTTAGTAAAACCTTGGGAAGATTTTAAAATATTACTATGGGACGCTTTCTCTCTGTATCTCCTGAATAGTAGCAAAAGCCTAGTCTTAACTATACATTATTTCATAATGATTAAATTACTAGGAATCCACCTAAATGATTATACTCTCTGAATTACATTTCAAATAAAGTGTTGCTTCTGGTGACTATGGACTGTACTAACAGTGGCTTAAAGTTCTGTATTAAATGCACACAGACCACATTCCCTTTCCAGTTGGTGCAACTCTATGGAGCTTTGAAAATATTTCTAGGGAGGAAAAGGATAATGTGAATGTAGCCAGATTATGTTGCTATGACAACTATGACTTCTGTATTTCTAGGCTTTTTTCTTTTTTTTCTTTTTTTTTTTTTTTTTTTCATTTAAACTTTCAGCCTCCAGGTTGTATTTCAATTTTTTTCCTAATCTATCTGATACATATGTGAAAATGCTGACTAAACTATAACAAGGAAAAATATTCATAGCCTTTTTTTGAAATTGTATCCCTCAATTAAAATAAATTTTAAAGTGAAAAAAAAATGCTGACTCTAACAGACAACATACTTGATTTCCAATAACATCACAGATGTGTGTGCATATAAGGAATGCTATTAAGAGCATACATTTTTGTTAAACATTTAAATCTTAAAAAAAGCAGAGGCAACAGCAAAACTAAGTACAATTATCTCTCTTGCAAATACTGCAAAGGATTTTGCAGTATTCAACCAATGGACTATCTCATATTACTTAAAAACTACATATATGCACATTCATCTATATATACAAATTATGTAATTATACTAATATAACCAGAGGAGGTTATGTATATCTCAATTTTAAAGTATACACTATTTAATTAATGGTTCAAAACTTGTTAATGTGGGTTAGGATGGAGGAAATAACAAATCTTTTTATTCTTGTGTATAAAATGACATTTTTAATCTCTATAACCATGCTTTGGACTAAAACTTTATTCTAGTTTTTAGGTAAGGAGTCTGAGCTTGAAATGTTTAAGTACTTTAGGTAATTTAAGTGACATGGTCAAATAATTGTTAGATAATAGAAAATCAGAATAGAAATTATATTTATGTCGGAATTATTCCAAAATAATATTTGAGTCAGAGACTTAGTCATTGATCCTGGTCTAGTGCGTCTGTTATTAACCTCTTAAAGACTATCTTATAACTTTTAGTATAGACACTTCTCCAGATTAATTTGCAATAACTTCAACAAGAAGTATGTGATACACCAAAGCCCAAGATGACACATGAATAAACACTTGTTTTTCAAGTAAACTAAATGAATAAGATTTTCAATCATGGATGTGTTAAAATCCCTTAACTTTAACCTATTTTTTACAGGAATAGATGGGTCAATTCCAATTTATTTAGAAGTTCTAAGGAGATTTGTTTTCTGATATAATGTGTAAAAATAAGTTGTTTGGCATACTAAAGTTTGTGTGCGCACACACACGTATAGAAGACTGCTTTAGGAACTAAAACTTCAAAGATGACATTCGGGTGTGGATTTATATACTTTAATTATAGTATACCATGGTTTAGTATATAACAGCACATTTTAGGGTGTGGTATACTTTAAGCAGCACATTTTCCCTATAAATTCATATTTTATATGTAAATACAATTTTTCTCCCAAGGCTTCTTAAACATCTGTGTGTGTATGTGTGTGTATTTCATAAATTTTCAAGACATTCTGAAGGGTAACCCTGTATCATTAAATGGCTAGTTTCTCATAAAATCTCACATATATTATTTATATGTAATCAGGAAAGAAGAATGAGGCAATAGAGTAACAATACTACTCCTATAGCCATACATTTAATGTACGGCTACACATGTCACATAGGGTTGTATTATGTTGAGGTAGTTGCGATAGGTAGCAGTAACATCTTTGATAAATGAAGAAGCTGGAATTCAGAAGAGATCACATATTTCTTCAAGGTCACACAACTTGTAAATTGCAGATTCAGCAATTCAGATACTGATATAACTGACCTAAAGTGCATTTTCCGCTATAAGCTGAATTGAATCCTTAAACTGAGCATAGATGGCCAACAAGGAATAATCTTTCATAACTGAGACTATTTTTGAAGGAATAATGTCTAATCTTTACAAAACACTTATCTGTTTTCATTGTCTTATTGATAAATTTACATAAATTTATCATGTTGGGGTCATAACAATGTTATGTTGTAGCTGTCTTACTCATTTCCATTTTATATTTTAAGAAACAGGTTTACAGTGGTTCTTGTGAATACTGCTACTAAGAACATTATTGGATACCCCATCTCAAGACCTGTGCATGGGCGTCATAGCGGGGAACATTCAACTTATTAGTGAGTGAATCATTCTTTTTCATGGTAGTGGCAGAGATTGATCCCTGCATCGTAAAGCAATGAGTTACCAGTGTTTGGAGCAGAAGCTGGATATAAAGTATGCTGCAGAGTTTCAAAAATAAGTCTTTAAACCAGCCGGCCCTTGAACTACAACCCTTCCCTAAATTAATGGCTGTAGCCATGGTTTTATTACACTTAATTACATAATGTGAAAAGTGTTGAAAACATAGCAATGGGTTTATATTTACTTTCATTTTCTTTCTCTAGATTAGGGCTTCCCATGTGGTTTCTGAAAATATATCCTTGTGGGATAGTCGTAATTTTTGTAACTTTTTTACATTTTTTATTATGTTGTTGCTCTAAAAATGTTGGGAATCAGATGTCAACAAATGATACTACTATCTGCTATAGCCAAATTCTGAACAATTAAGAACAGAATATAAAAGGCAATCAGTTGGTGATCAATAATAGTGAATACTGTTCTTGAATACAGACAGTTTCTAAGCTTATGTATTAGCACAGGTATATTGTGCAGAACCTGGAAGAAGGAGATTATAGAATCAGATCCATTTTACATCTGAAGAAACTGAGACGCAGTGTGTTTTAAAAACTTTCCTAAAGTCACACAGCTAGTCAACATAGGGTACAAGATTTCACACCCAGGTCTGCAGAGGTTTAACTCTGTGTCTGTTCAATGTTGACTGGAGGATGGGAAACCTAGGGGGATATTGTTGACTGGCTGTCCCAACACTTCCCCAGTCTTCACAGCTGCAAGTCTGGGCAGGCCCTCTATTTGATTATAGGATAGCAACTAGAATATGCCTTCTCTGCAAGCTGGCCAATCTGGAAATGAAGAAAGAAGAGGCTGATAACATATGCCTCAGTTTCTTCTATCAATCTAACTAGTCAAATAAAGTCAATCCTGTCCAGGAAGGAACCAATGAGGCCAAGTGTGTATCATGAAGACAGTTTTCTCCACTGGGAAATATGGGAAGTGTGGAATAAATGCCACCCCTCACTTTGATAAATACCTTATGACAATATTTGTATTTCATTTGTGCTTTTTGTCCAGACTACAACATGTATTGTTCATTTCATGGACTTGGGCTTATGAGGGAAGAAGAGAGGCTGACTTTACATGGAAATTGATGTACATCAATTTAAAGTTATATTGGAAAAATATGACATCATGGGTGCATATAAATCAACCAACACAGTGTTCATAGATGTTAAAAGAGGAAAACTCAGTGGGAGAAATGAATCACAGTATGACACATAAGATGAATATGCTAAACTAAAAAAAAAAAGAAAAAATGATTCACCAATAAAATGGCAGTTTAATTTCGATAAAAGATCACTGTTCATATAAATGCATATTTTTTGAATTTTGCTGCTTTTTAACATAGTTTTTGAAATATGCTTAGGCTTACAACTGTGTAAAAGCTAAATGTTAAGAAATTCATACCATATTTTATTTTTAAAAATATTTAATTAACGTTGTGATGAAACTAATTAAGTAAATCCTGGTGACAAATTATTTTTTACTTATTCAGGAGAGCTCTGTGAATAACTCAGATAGGAATAAAGTACTTTTAACCTTAATTTAAAAGTTCATTTAAGGCCAACTGGTATTTAATATTGTGTTCATTATCTCTTCTGGATCTTAATAGGGATAACTTCAGTTATTTCTCAAAAACTCTTGTTTTGGCATGATATACCTAATCACATACATTATTTCAGATGATTTGCTCATCAAATACTTAAATGTTCATTTTATAAAAAATAAAACTAGTTTTTAAATTTTTATCAGTGTTCAAAGACTGTTCTAAAAGTGAGTATATTAGTTTTCTGGGGCTGCTGTATCAGTACCACAAACTGGGTGGTTTAGAACAACGGCCATTTATTGTCTCACAGTTCCAGGGCAGGAAGTCTGTGACCAAGGTATCAGCAGGGTTGATTCCTTTTGAGGACTGCAAAGAAAAATCTGCCCCATGCTTCTCTTCTAGCTTCTAGCAGTTTGCTGGCAAGCTGGTATTCCTTGGCTTCTAGATGATGTACAACCTTGATCTCTGCATTTGTCTTCACTCAGCATTCTCCTTGTGTGTGTCTGTATTCATTCTTCTTTACAGGAGGACACTGTTCACATTGGAGTGGACTAAGTCCTTCCTCTAACTTAACCACTACATCTGCAGCAACTAATTCAACTAACTCTATTTTCAGTGAATGACATGCTCTGGGAAACTAGGGGTTTGGAATTTATATGTGTATATATATACACACATATTATACATATATACACACATATAATATATATACACACACATACAACACATCTCTATAGATAGATAGATAGATAGATAGATAGATAGATAGATAGATAGATACATAGATACATAGATACATAGATAGACTAAATTGTCTCTCTCCCAAATCCATATGTTGAAGTCGAAACACCTCATACCTCAGAATGTGACAATATTTGGACACAAGGTCTTGAAAATGGTGATTAAGTTTGAATTGGGTCATTAGAGTGGGCCCTAATCATGCATGTTTGGTACACTTATAACAAGTGAAGATTAGGACAGAGATATGTACAGAGGGAAGACCGTGTGAAGATGCCGGAAGAAAACTGCCAGCTATAACCCAAGAAAAGAGACCTGCAAAGAAACAACTGTGCCAACCCTGCCAAATATCTTGACCTCAGACTTCCAGTCTCGAGAATTGTGAGAAAATATATTTCTGTTGCTTAAAATACCAAGTCTGTGGTGCTTTGTTATTGCAGCTGTAGCAAACAAAAGAAGACTTCAACATACGAAGTTTGGAAGCAACAGTTCAACCCTCAGTTTCTCTCAGGGTTTCTTTTTGTTTTCCTTCACTATTGTTGCTATATATTTAGGCAAATGTCTTGCCTTCCCTTTAATTTGGGTTATTACTAAGTTCATGTTTAAAGCAATTCACCTATGCCATTTTAATTATTTAAGAGGAATTTATTTTTTAGCTAAGTCATGTCATAGTTCAGTATGAAAAACTGAAAGATGTTTAGAGAACAATTCTCTTGTTGCAAAGTGATCCAGAAGGCCAAAAGAGGACCAACTGTGCCAATTTAGAAGTACATGTAAATTCACTGTAAAGGAGGATATTCCAAGAATTAAACATTTCCAACAATATGGCCTATATTTCCAGAAGGAAACTTGAAATGCTCAGAGGTCAAATATTCATTGAAAGGGTGTTGAAGAATACAATACAATTGAGATTTTGTAGAAAGTTAACTAGATTACCTCCATTAATTCTCCAACGCAAACATTTTAGTCTTTTTTGTTACAGTAAATGAAAGATGTGTATCTACTAATTTCCACATTTTAACTTTCATTAAGTGATTGAGTTCTATATAGGAAGTGAAAAGTAGGTAATTTGATATACATCAACTTCTATGAAAACCCCAATGTTTTAATGACAATGGTATACTTTCTAATTTTGTAATCCATAACATTCATAGTTATTTTTGGCTTATTTCCTTATTTTACATAAACTTTTATTTCAAACACCACCTATGCCTAGCTTACAATAGCTCTTAAAACACTGGTTCTTAAACTTGGTTGCATATGAGAATCACTTGGGAAATGATAACCAAATAAGTGAAATACAAATAATAATTGGGTCTTATCTCTAAAGATTCTGATTAATTGTGGTAAAGTCAGACAGAGGATTTTAAACAATATCTCCTAAGAAGTCGAAAGTGTGACAAAGCTCAAGACCACAGTCTTAAAGGATGCTTTTGATGAAAATGAAGAAGAGTAAACACATCTGAACATTTGATTTAGGAGACAGCAACTTCCTCATTCTTAGCAACAAAATCTTCCTAATCTTTCAATTGTGTTACGTCTAATACAAAGTGTTAAATTTGATTAGCGACATAAAGGAATTTCTAATGGTTGCTATTTCTTCTGTTTTAATCTTTTATTGTGTCTATTGTAATTTTATTTTTCTTACAGGGAATCATTTTTATGCATAAAAGGCATACATTATATATAATAGGAAAAAGAACTCTTAACCCAAATTATAAAAATCATTTTTCCTATAATTGATTTTTTTCCATTGTTGGTTTCTGCACATCTAAACACCAATTGCTAAAACTTGAGAATTCCCAACTTCAATGTGAACAAAGGATTTGAACAGCTACATCTGTTCAGATCTCACAGATGGCCTTTTGTGCTATTTTCTGAGTTCTTTATAATTATTTGTGACACTGTTCTTTGACAGTAGGTGTGAATGTACTGAAACATTATATTTTAACTTGAATTCAAACATGTTCAACAATGTTGAAGGTAAAAGCTGCCATGATATCTGCTGAATATGTAGCTCTAGGACTCATATTATTTTTTTTGACGTTGTCTACTGCCTGCGGCTGAGACATTTTTTGAAAGTATGGACTGAAAAAAAAATAAATATAGCTCATGAAAAACTGATCTTGGAGCAAAACAATTTGTTTTGGTCATGACTGGGTCTTATCCTCTTAAATTATTTTCTAAATATCTACCCTAGAATGTCATAGAAATCAAGACTAAAGAAGGACAAAATGATTTAATTTCATTGATGTCACTGTTGGTTTTCTTTTTTGTTGTTGTTGCTGTTTTTATTTTATTTCAATATCTAGTTGTAACTTACTGGCAGAATTGGTATCAGAAATATAAAATGAGGTCCAAAATTTCAAAAGACGTATTTCCTTAGAGATAAAAACACAGGTAAGTAGCCTGCTTTCCTATTTAATTGTAGTTTTTTTGTAATATAAACACATTATACTAAGGTCTGATTAATAATAACTAACATTCTGAAAACTTACATTTACTGTACAAGTTTTAGTGCTCTGAATAATTTTGTGTATGTTCATTTAATCCTCACAATAATTCGATATGGTAGGTAATGTCACTTCGAATTAATAGATAAAGACAGAATCAGAACTAAATGAAGAACATTGCAGAGAGCTGTATAGAAGGCAATGGAAACCTGAAAGTGAACTTAGCCAATCACACAGGCTGGCATTCTTACCTGCTCTGCTGGACAAGAAGAGAAAACTACAAGACGGGCTTTTAAATCATTAAACTAAAATTCTACTGAGGATTTCTGCTTCCAGTAGTGTCAGAATAAGTATTCAGTTTAATGCTTCAGCTGTAAACACCAAAAAACTGAAAAAATATTAGAGAGAAACAAATCCTTCCTAGAGGCACTGGTGAATATGGTAGAAGTACAGTCCCCAAGATGATGCTATGCCTTAATTCCTGGGCTGGCAAATATGCTATCATATGCATGCATTTGTTACAGTCACAGGGACTCTCCAGATGTAATTAAGATCACTAAACAGTTGGTCTTAAAATAGGGAGATTATCCTGGATTATCCAGGTAGTGCAATGTAATAACGTGAGCCCTTAAAAGCATAAGCTGAAGAGGAATTCAGAGATTTGAAGCATGAAGAGGGATTCATCATGCCGTGGATGGCTTGAAGTTACAGGGAGCCATCGAACAGGTAAGAAGGAAATAACTTTCCTCAACAGGGAATTTGGAAAGGATCCTGAAACTGAGATGAGAACCATGCCCCTGTTGCCACCTTAATTTTGTCTTTATGAGACCCTGAGAAAAATCCTGATTTCTAACCGACAGAAACTGTTAAATATATATATATATACACACATATACATAGTTATTTTGAGTTGCTAAGTATGAGATCAATTGTTGTTGCAACAGTCATAGAACATTAATTAATACAGAGGCTAACATGGTAATGAGGAACTGCTGGTGTAAAATTCTGAAGTAAGCCAGCATGGGATGCTTTTGCCTTGGAGACATTTGCTAATTCAAAAGAAGCTAGGAGGCTGTTATGGATTGCATGCTTTTGTCCCCTCAGAACTGATGTATTCAAACCCTAAGCATCAATGGTATGGTACTAGGATGTAGGGCTCTGTGTGGGTAATTAGGTCATGAAGGTGGAGGCCTCATGCTAGAATTAGTGCCCTTATGAGATGAAACATGAGAAAGCTTGCTTCCTCTCTCTCTCTGCTCTCCATCACGTGAGAACACAGCAAGAAGACAGACATGTGCAAATTAGGAGGCTGACTCTTAACAGACACTGGATTTGTCGGCATCATCCCAAAATATTTATCTTTCCCACAATGACAGTAATCCTTCAGTTCTCAAATAATGTATCAAAGTGTCCCCAGATGGCCAGTACCTGTGGATGCCTAGGAGAAGCAAACAGAATTTTTTTTCTTGAATAATTTAATATTATTTAAATCCTCAAGGTATTACTACAGAGTTTTATGAATAAAATATCCACCATGAAATATAAATAGATAAAGCAATTGAGGAGATAAAACAACGTGAACAACCGGAAGAAACGAGATCACAGAAACAGACTCAGATTCTATTTATCTCTTCATAAGTAGAATCATCATAGAATTTAAAATCACTACCTCATCTACTCAAGAGAAAAATGACAGGAATAAAAATTTGGGCAGTGATTCAGGAAATTAAAAGTTACATATCAGAATTCAAAAGGTGCCAAATGGAATTACTAGAACTGGGGAAAAATAGCTGAAATTAAGAATTAAATCAACAGTTTTAAAGTAAATAGATAAAATGAAGAATAATTAATGGTGGGAGGAAATAAAAGGATAAAAATTGTAAGAGATTTAATATATATTGACAGTAATGTTAGAAGAGATAATGTATTTAATTGAAATCTCACATTATAAGATAAATGGGGAAGTAGTTAAATTTGGAAGATTCTGACTAAAATTTATTAGAAATGGAGGCAACAGCAATTTCTAAATTAAAAAACTCAACAATTTTTCAGTGAGATAAATTCAAGGAAATTTACAGCTAGACATAGCAGTGTCAGAATGCAGATAACAAAAGTAAAACCAACGAAAAATGCCATGAGAAAAATGATACACTACATTAAGAGGAACAACTGAAAGGTGACTTCTAAAAAGAAAAGAAGCCAGAGACTATGGAACATCTTCAATGTGATGAAATACATGATTTTAAAAAAGTCAACCTAGAACCTCTTTACCTAAAATATCCTTCAATAATAAAAGTGAAATGCAAACATTTTCAGACAGAAGAAAAAGGAGTTTATTACCACAAATTCACGCTAATAAACACTATTCTTCTACAGGAATTCTAGAGTATATTTCAAAGATCTAGAAGTGACAAAGAGGAATGAAATACTAAATATGCAAATCTAAATGAGTAATGACTATATAAACAACAATGTCATATATAAATAAAATACACAGTGAAATAATATGTGAAGTATGGATATGATTAGTAGAGTTATAATTTTCTTGTCTTTTCTAGTATGATGAGTTACAATACAAAATAAAACCACTAAATTGTAGTTTTTAGAAATTAATAATAAAGAAGATAGAAGGAGTAAAAATGGGCATCATCTCAATCTTCTTTTCAAAATATTTAATAAGAAAATATACAAAAGCAGACTAAGTAAGAGTCAAATGTATAGGCAATTGATATTCTACTTAATGTTTTGTTTGATTATACTTAGTGCTGGTAGAAACATTCATGATAGACCTATTCAAGCTCCTGTTAATTGGTTTTTCTATACTGCAAGTTCCCGGTTAATTCTTAGTCACACACCCAATAAAGGTCAGAGTGAAAAATTTATGTTCATAATTCAGCTAATAAACAAATGCCTTGTACTCCTATTATATGCAGATTGGACATAATATCTCCCATTAATTCATTTCATCTGATTGTAATAATTGTTTAAATAGTATCTGAAAAATGCCTTAAGGACACTAAAGGCCAGAAGTACATAATACTAGGGTAATATTACATATTTTAAGAGAATAAGAGCGTCTATAAAGCAAAACAATATATAAGTATTCTTTTGGTTTTTATTTGAATATATAATCCACTGCTCTAGCAATCAATATAGGTCCTGTTTTTATTATTTCTATAGTGAAGGTCTGAGATTATTTTTTTTGTCCAGGAAGAAAGCTCTCTAAGAATCCTCAGGCTTTTGAAGAATATGTCCAATTGCATTAAAATAAGCATAGAGCTATTGTACACTTTGGTATGTGTTCTGCTGTAAAAACATCATGTGACACTACACACTTATAGCAATGGCCAAAATATAAAACAGTAACAACAACAAATGTTGCCTAGAATGTGAAGCAGTAGGAGCTCTCATTCATTGCTGGTGGAAATACATTATGATACAGCCACTCTGGAGGAGAGTTTAGCAGTTTCTTACAAAATGAAACCTATGCTTATTATACTATCCAGCAATCACACTCCTTGGTATTTACCTAGCCAATCAAGATGTCTTTCAGTAGGTGAATGAATAGATAAAAATACATCTAGATGATGAATTATTATTTAGCACTAAAAAGAAATGAGCTATCAGGCAACAAAAAGACATGGAGGAAACTTAAATGCATATTTTTAAGTGAAATAAGCCTATCTGAAAAGGCCATATAACATAATTCCAACTGTATGACATTCCAGGAAAGGAAAAACTATGAAGACAATCAAAGGATCAATGGTTGCTAAGGTTTAGGGAAGGGATGAATGAATACATGGAGGACAGAGCATTTTGAAGGTAGTGGAAATACTCTGTATGATACTATGATGAATATGTGTTAATGTACATTTGTCATAACACATAAAATACACACCAAGAATGGGCGTTAATGTACAGACTGATAATTATGTGTCAATGTAGGTTCATCGGTTGCAACATATGTGCCACTCTGGTGCAAAATGTTGATAGTGGGGACAGAAAACTCTGTATTCTCCCCTAAATTTTGCTGTAAAACTAAAACTGCTTGAAAAATAATGTTCATTTAAAAATAAAAGTGGAAAAAATCATGTCTGAGTGTATTTTATAAAACATATTTATGTTTAACATGAGGATAAAATTCTATGGACCTCAATTTAGTTTCTGGTGTTTGACTCATGACCTTAAAAGAATATGCATCTATTAATGTCCCTTTCTTTGGAAATGTACTGCTATAGTCTGAATGTTTTTGTCCCTAAAAAAATTCATATGTTGAAACCTAATCCACAATGTGGCAGTATTAGGAGGTAGGTCCCTTGGAATGGGACCCTCAGGAGTGAGATTAGTGTCCTTATTTAAAAAAAAAAAAAAAAGGCTTGAAGGACCTGCCTCTTCTTGTCCACCAAAATAAATTTCTGTTGCTTATAAGATACTTAGTCTATGATATTTTGTTACAGCAGCCCAGATAGGCTAAGACACATGTATTGTAGATTTAGCTTATTGTTATATTCAACTCATACTGAATGAATAGATCAGCGTTAAAGAATAAGAGACTGAGCTAGATTAATTTCAATACTATAATAAACAGTATCAAGGTTCTCAGCACTTTCTGTTTCCCCCACAGGGAAAAAATATGACTCATCCATTGTGTATATTATCAATAACTAATATTATAAATTTAGATTATACTTTATGCTTGATGAAATATGTTCACATAATATTTTATTTCCTCCTTTATAAAACCACAAACCACTAAATTAAGGAGAACAGGTAGAAAAGAAAACTGAAACACAGAGAGAATTTAGGTGTGATGTCTAGAGCTAAAGTTTGCCAGAATCACTTTCAAATCTGGATTTTTCTCATCTGTTTTATTATTCCAATTCATAGAAATAATCATGAAAGTTGATGTATAAAGTCCATAAGAATCACCTCAAAGATCACAGAGTCCCAACACAGTAAAATTACGTTGATAATATTTCCTATTACCGAAAATGTGGTGATCTGAGTGTTCTCATAGGCTCCTGATGAAAATATAATTAGTAAAACTGTTTTGGAAAACTATTTTTAAATTTATATATAGAAATTGTTAAAATTCAAAGTTATTAACTTAGTAGCAAGATATTTATTCCAGATGCTCACAGCCATAATGGTGATAGCAAGAAAGTGGAAACAATTTAAAAATAGAGAAATTATTAGATCAGTTATAATATTTCTTTTTTTTTAAATTTATTTATTATTATTATACTTTAAGTTGTTGGGTACATGTGCATAACGTGCAGGTTTGTTACATATGTATACTTGTGCCATGTTGGTGTGCTGCACCCATCAACTCGCAATTTACATCAGGTATAACTCCCAGTGCAATCCTTCCCCCCTCCCCCCTCCCGATGATAGGCCCCGGTGTGTGATGTTCCCCTTCCTGAGTCCAAGTGATCTCATTGTTCAGTTCCCACCTATGAGTGAGAACATGCGGTGTTTGCTTTTCTGTTCTTGTGATAGTTTGCTAAGAATGATGGTTTCCAGCTGCATCCATGTCCCTACAAAGGACGCGAACTCATCCTTTTTTATGGCTGCATAACATTATGCCATCATTTAAAACAATATCTTTAACACATGTACACACATGCTTAGTGCAGCACAATTCACAATTGAAAAGATATGGAACCAACCTAAGTGCCTATAAACCAATGAATGGATAAAGAAAATGTGGTGTATATACACCACGGAATACTACTCAGTCATAAAAATGAATGAAATAATGTCTTTGCAGCAACTCGAATAGAGCTGGAGGCAATTATTCTAAGTGAAGTAACTCAGGAATGGAAAACCAAATATCATATGTTCTCACTTATTAGTGGGAGCTAAGCTATGAGGATGCAAAGGCATAGGAATGATATAATGGACTTTGGGGACTCGGGAGAAGGTTGGAAAAGTGATGAGGAATAAATGACTACTTACTGCGTACAGTAAGCTCAGGTGATGGGTGCACTAAAATCTCAGAAATCACCACTAAAGAACTTACCCATGTAACAGAAACCCACCTGTACCCCAAAAACAATTGAAATTAAAAAAATTTAGAAAATTAAAAATAATATCTTTAAAATTTTTTGATGACATCAAAATACAAGTTTAGGGGGTAAAGCTAAGTAATATGTTAATGATAGATGATTCTAAACTCTGTTTCAGTGATTATAAATGCCAACCCCAATTCCAGGGTACCTAAGTTGACAGCCTATCTTTTGCAATTGCTACCTATGTGATGTTAAGAATTTAACGTAATCTTTCTTTGCCTCAGTTTGCTCAATTGTAAAACTGAGAAAACGGTATCACATATTAATCAAGTTGTTGAGAGAATCAAGAGGAAAACAGACATAAAGGGCTTAGAAGAGTTTCCATTACATAGCATTGGAAACGTTTGTGTGTTATTGTGACCCTATGAGCTGGATGTGTGATTACTGTCTTCCATCTCTGTCAGATGTTGTTTCCAGAAACTGTACATCAAGAAACCATTGGAAATTAGTGATACAATCACTTATTAGTGCCAAATACATAGTTAAAGATTAAGTCACCTCCTTCTCCACTTGTAATTATCTGAATAAATCTTTAGAAAACAGGGAAAATAGACTAGAGTTTCTCAAAATTATTGTCTAAACATTTAGAATCAACACTAAATGTTATGAAGGTTCTAGACTTCTAGAATGATGATTGTGCCAAGAGGTATCCCAAGCTTTAGAGCTCTGTCTAGAATAAAGGGAATGTTTTTGTGTTGTCTGCCTATAATGCCTTCACAGCAATCTTAGCTCTTAGCTCTTGACTAAACTGCTGCTTTACATTTAATATTATTATAAGTATTGCTCTATATACTATCAAGCCAAAATTTAATGTTAACACTTTTAACTCATCCTCTGTCTTCTGTTACATTGGATAGGTTACAGAAATGCATAAAGACTTCTATAGTCTTACAAATCTTATGTTACACTTTGTATTTTTCATACAAAGTAATACATACAAATGCTTTGTGTAAAACTGACATAGTGACGTGTATTTGAATGAGGCATGTGTGAAGGAGTGAGTTTATTTTTTCTTCTAACCCCTTTCTACCTTTTGTACCTCTGTGAATTTGTGAAATTTTCAAAAACAAGCATACCTTGCATTTGTAAGAAGAAAAGGACTGCAAAATGAAAGCCTCATAACCCTTTTAAAGAAAAGAATTAGCAATTACATTTTTTACAGTAGCATTATATTTTCTGATTTCCTATGGAGACATTTTGAGTTATATTGCTCCTCAACCACAAAGTGCTTTTCAGTGTTTACCTGCTATATTTAAAGGAATGCCTCCAGTGAAATGAATCTTCATTTAGGGTGATATTTTATATTAATTTTGTGCCTGAATGATGCAACAGGAATAGGAATACCAGAATTACACACTTTGCTCGTATACAACTCAAGGTGCATAAACACATATGGACAGAAACACAAATTTAGTGTCAATTTTAGAGTTTTCCCTTAGAGAGCAGTTATTTTCACTGCACATTCATTCTTCTTTTATATTTCATATGCAAGCACACACAATTTCCTGAGTGAATATGGATATACATCTGTTTCAAGGGGACGTATGTATGATGTAGCTGAAGGCTGCAACTATGTGTACACATATTTGGCAAGACATCTGCGTAGATTTATTTTACCTAATTTGACTTTGCAAAATTCATCTATATCACTTGAACTTGTGAGTATTTAAATCAATTGTAGGCTCTTGATTCTGCCCTGACATGAGATTTATATCACTATGCACATTTTATCATAGTTATTTATCATGGTTATAATTGAATATATAAGAGAGAGTCATTATAAATTTTAACTGTTATCACTTAAGGGAAAATCTTTCTTTATTGTTTAAGTCCCTGCTCCATATAGTGGTTTTTAAATGAAGTGCCACAATGTGACTTTGTCATGTAACTCTGTAAGGGACTTGGTTGTAACTTGCTAGACAATAAGCAAAACACCACCACATACTCTGATTTTCTGTGTTTTGGACTACTTAATTGGAACAGAAGCATGCTGATTGCATGTCAGGCAATATGCTTGCTGCTTGGGATATAGGGTTGCATGAGAGATGTTAGTCTTTTCTAGAAACTCAATGTACAGAAGGGAAACAAATAACTACAGCTTGATCAGGTAGGTTCCATAATCCATGTTACGAGTGTCACAAAGGTTAGAGGAGACACCTGAGGGTGTAGCCAAAGAGAAAAGGTGACATATTTCAGCAAAACCTGTTCATGGGGGAGCCAATTTAGACATGTCTGTACTAGTCCATTTTCACACTGCTATAAGGGACTGCCTAAGACTAGGTAATTTATGAAGAAAAGAGGTTTAATTGACTCACAGTTCTGCATGACTGGAGAGGCATCAGGAAACTCACAATCACGGTGGAAGGAGAAGGAGAAGCAAGCACCTTCTTCACAAGGCAGCAGGAAAGAGAGTAAGCTAAAGAGGAAGAGCCCTTTATAAAATCAACAGATCTAATGAAAATTCACTCTATATCATGAGAACAGCATGGGAAAAAACTGCCCCCACAATCCATTCACCTCCCACCATATCCCTCCCTCAACACATGGGGACTACAATTCAAGATTAGATTTGAGTGGGAAAACTAAGCCAAGACATATCATTCTGCTCCTGGGCCCTCTCAAATCTCATGTCCTCACATTTTAAAATCAATTGTGTCCCTTCGTGGTCACCAAAATGTATCCAGAATTTATTACTTCCGGTGGGTTCTTGGTCTTGCTGACTTCAAGAATGAAGCCGCGGACCTTCGCGGTGAATGTTATAGCTCTTAAAGATGGTGTGTCCAGAGTTTGTTCCTTCAGACGTTCAGATGTGTCCAGAGTTTCTTCCTTCTGATGGGTTCGTGGTCTCACTGACTTTGGGAATGAAGCCGCAGACCCTCACAGTGAGTGTTACAGCTCATAAAGGCAGTGCAGACCCAAAGAGTGAGCAGCAGCAAGATTTATTGTGAAGAGCTAAAGAACAAAGCTTCCACAGCGTGGAAGGGGACCTGAGTATGTTGCCACCCAAGTGGGTTGTCATGGCTGGCTCAGGGTGGCCAGCTTGTAGTCCCTTATTTGGCCCCGCCCACATCCTGCTGAGTGGTTCGTTTTACAGAGAGCTGATTGGTGACTTTTTACAGAGTGCTGATTGCTGCATTTACAAACCTTTAGCTAGACACAGAGTGCTGATTGGTGCGTTTTTACAGAGTGCTGTTTGGTGTGTTTACAATCCTTTAGCTAGACACAGAGTGCTGATTGGTGCATTTACAATCCTCTAGCTAGACAGAAAAGTTCTCGAAGTCCCCACTGGACCCAGAAGCCCAGCTGGCTTCACCTCTCAATGGGAGAGGCTGACACAAAAGATCTCTGACATGCCCTGGAGACATTTTCCCCATTATCTTGGCTATTAACGTTCGCTTCCTTGTTACTCATGCAAGTTTCTTAAGCTGGCTTGAATTTCTCCACAGAAAATGGGTTTTTCTTTTCTACCACATACCTAGGATAAAAATTTTCCAAACTTTTACACTCTCCTTCCCCTTTAACACATAAATTCCAATTTCAGATAATCTCTCTCAAGTTCAAAGTTCCACAGATCTCTAGGGCAAGTGCAAAATGCCACCAGTCTCTTTGCTAAACCATAGCAAGGGTGACTTTTGTTTCAGTTCCCAATGAGTTCCTCATTTTCATCTGCAACCACCTCAGCCAGACTTCATTGTCCATATCACTATCAGCATTTTGGTCAAAACCATCCAACAAGCCTCTAGGAAGTTCCAAACTTCCCACATCTTTCTGTCTTTTTCTGAGCCCTCCAAACTGCTCCAACCTCTGCCTGTTACCCGCTTCCAAAGTCACTTCCGTATTTCAGGTTATCTTTATAGCAGCGCCCCACTCTCTGCAGTACCAGTTTCCAATATTTGTTCATTTTCACACTGCTATGCAGAACTGCCTGAGACTGGGTAATTTATAAAGAAAAGAAATTTAATTGACTTACAGTTCTGCATGGAGGGGGAGGCATCAGGAAACTTACAATCATGGCAGAAGGTGAAGGAGAAGCAAGTATCTTCTTCACAAACTGATGGGAAAGAGTGAGCAAAGGGGGAAAAGCCCCTTATAAAACCATCAGATATTGTGAGAACTCACTCACTATCACAAGGACAGCACGGGGGAAATGGCCCCCATGATTCGATCACCTCCCACCGCGTCCCTCCCTGAACACATGGGGATTATAATTTGAGATAAGATTTGGGTGGGGACATGTAGCCAAACCATATCAGTGTCCCAAAGATATTTTCTATTCTGTTTTCTTCTGTCTTTGTGTTTATGTGTGTGTGTGTGTGTGTTGTGTTGTGTTTTTGTGAATCCTAGTGCCGAGGCAGCAGTTTGTTGGTTGAAAAGACACGCACATATTGCATGGCCCCAAATGTCTTAAAGGAGGGTTGGAGGAAGCAGGGAAGCTGCTGTGCAGACTTCTTTTCCCAGGGGCTCCCTTTCCTGTTCGTTACTGGCTATCTGCCTACTCTAACAGAGACTGAGTAACATGTTCAAGCTAATATTTCCAATTATAGCAAAGGGAAGAATCAAAGATCTTTCTGGAAACCATGTAGAGTCCACTAAGCATGGTAAGTGAAATAAGGAACAGTATTTTAAGACCTATAAATTATGATTCTTTTCCCTGCCCTGTAGCCTCCTCTACCCCCAAAATGACATCTAATACCTTTCTACCTCCTGTACTTAGCAAAGCATATCCAGAAATTATGGCCCACATGGAGAAATGTTTCACAACCCCAGGACATTCCTATTAAATATTTTTGATGTGCTCCCTCATTCTCTGAAACATGCACCTGGCCCAAGAAATGCCATTAGACACATTTGCAGTCACATGCCTTTATGTCCTCATAACCACATTAACTTTACCTCACTATGCAAATGCGAATTTGGAAGGCTATCTTTTCCACATTTGCTATTCTCTCACGAAGAATGTTGAAGAGTTCTACCATCACGGTAACCATCTCTTCCATGATTCTGATAAGATCGATCTAGTTATATTTTCATATCTGATTGTTATTTGTTTACGACTACCAATCAAGGTACCATTATACATTTAGCATACCATTATACATTTAGCACTATACTTTGTAACAAGCAGGGATGCCAACTCTTAGCATAAGATTATAAATATGATATAGATAACAATGACTTTTAGTGTCCACAAGGACTTAAGCCAAACTGCAAAGGCTGAGGGAACCATCCCCACAAGACTGCCCTCACTTCAGATAGCAGCCATAAACTGGGTGTCTCCAGGACCACTTCTACCCCAGACTAGTCGGCTATCAATTGGGGTCCTCACAACAACCCTCAGGTGTGATAATTCACTAGAATAACCCACAGAACTCAATAAAAGCACTATATTTACAATTACAGTTTTATGATAATGAAAAGACTCAAAATCAGCCAAGAGTCACACAGGGCAGAGTCCCAGAGAGATCCACATGCAGAGCTTCCAGTCATTCTCTCTCTTGGAGTAGCGGATGAGTTTAGCTCCTTTTGGCCACAATGCATGACAGTAGGTAAAGCAATACCCCCCAGAATGCTCACTGGAGTTTTTGGTGTCTTCAGTCCCTACTGCAATTTGATCCCCTCGTGCCTGCCTCGCTGGCCTTCAATTTGCAGTCCCTCCTGGAGATTCAGGCCAATACTCTGAGTCTCCATTGTCTCTGGAGGTCAGGACTGATATCGAGTGACCCTGAGCCCCCACCATACATCACAGTGTTATACTGCGCGGTGGGCAACGTCCCTGTGCAAAAATATTCCTAACAGGAGAGCTTTCCAGGGCTGTCTCTCAGTAAGGGTCCTACACAGTGGCCCATACATTTAAGGTAAGAAACTGATAATATTTCCAATACCTTTACTTGGTTAGTTTTCATCAACCTTTATTCCTTGGGCCGAAACTCAGTGATATGTAAACGACAACAATGAGCTATTTCCCTTTCATTCCCAGTACATGTGTCACTAGAAGATGTCAGGCACCTTTCCCACGTTTGTGTAAAGCGCTTACCATTTAAAAATTACTAGAGTTCCCACTTTGAGAGGTGTGGGAGTGAGGGTGGATGGAAAGAGTAGTATGATTTTTCAACCTAGTGTTTGCCATTGTGTTTTTTTCAAGCTGAGGCACACGGTGTAGCTTTCTGTAATCTGAATTGTATAACTGGATATTTACATTACTTTCTCAATACCTAAACTGATGTTCTTTTCAGGAAATGATAATTGAGCATTTGATGAATTTGAGTAATTTTCACAATGAATGTATATTTAATAAACATGTATTAGCTAAAATGGGCATTCTTAAAATGCAGGAGACACTTAGAATATGAAAGCATTAGCTGACTCTAGGGCGGTACTTCTGAATTAAACACACAGGCCAAAAGGCAGAAAATTATCTCAATTAAAACAGAATCCTAGCTACAAAGATGCTTGTTTTTCTTTGTGGATGTAGATAATAGATTTTAGGCAAAATCAGGAAAAATATTAACCTTTAGACACAAGGTCTGTCTCAAATAAGAAAAGGTTTGAGCATTTTCTTATTTCTCTCTAATCTTGGCAGGAAGTGGTCCCCCAATTGCAAACCTCAGGCAACAATACGCTAACTGTAAAGAATATGTATTCTTAGAACAAATAGAAGTTTACCTCTCATCCTCAAACACATACACCTTACTACGTACTCTAAGTATTCATTCCAAATACAGACAACTCCCTAAGAAATGAACTCCTAAAAACATGTTTTTCTTCTTATTGGATATCGACCCACCATTTCTAAACTTGCCTGGCATTTTGGGCACATTTGTGTATCATTTTGACTGTAGGAAATACACTCCACTTACCTATACAGATATGTATCACTTAATGAGAGGTATATGTCTGAGAAATGTGTCCTTAGGCAGTTTTGTCATTGAATGGACATCAAAGAATGGATTTGCACAAACCTAAGTGGTACAGCCTACTACACACCTAGGTTATATGGTATAGTCTGTTACTCCTACATTACTGATCTGTACGGGATTTTACTGTGCTAAATACTGTAGGTAATTGTAACACATGGTAAATATTTGTGTATTTAAACATTGAAATGACACAGTAAAAGTGAGGTAAAAGATAAAAAATGGTTCACCTGTATAGGGCATATACCACGAATGGAACTTGCAGTACTGGAAGTTACTCTGGGTGAGTCAGTGAGTGAGAGGTGCGTGAACGTGAAGGCCTAGGATATTAGTGGACACCACTGTAGACTTTATCAACACTACTTGGGCTACACTAAATTTATTAAAAACATGTTTCTTTCTTCAGTAATAAATTAACTTTAGCTTCTTACAACTATTCCACTTTACAAACATTTTAATATTTTTAATGTTTTGGCTCTTGTAATAACACTTAGCTTAAAACCCAAACACATTGTACAGCTATACAAAAATATGATATCCTTTATATACTTAGTTTACATTCTTTTCTATATTTTATTCCTTTCTTTATATTCTTATTCTATAATCTTTTTTTCTTTTTCAACTTTGTCTTTTTTTTTTTTTTTTTTTACTTTTTAAAACTTTTTATTAAAAATGAATACACAAGCAGACATGTTAGCCTAGACCTACACAGGGTCAGGATCATCAATATCACTGTTTTTTATGTCCACATCTTGTCCCACTGGAAGGTCTTCAGGGCCAAGAAAGCTCTCATCTTCCATGATGATGATGCCTTCTTCTGGATACCTCCCGAAGGACCAGTCTGAGACTGTTTATTTTTTGTTTTTTAGGTTTTGTTTAGTTTTCAGGTAATTTTTAATCTCAATAGGCTTAAGGAGCACACACTAAAATAATGATAAAATACAAAAACCAATGATATAATTGTTTATGATTATTATCAAGTATTATGTCCTGTACATAACTGTATGTGTGATAATTGTATGTGACTGGCAGCACGTAGATTTGTTCACACTGGCCTCCTCACAAGCACATGAGTAGTAGGTTGCAGCAAGTTACAACAGCAGCAATGTCACTAGGTGATAGTTTTTCAGCTTCTTTATAATCTCACGGGACCACACCATCATATATGCCTCAGTATTAATGGAAATGTCCAGATGCAGTATACGATTATATTCTCATCTTGCCCTTCACCAACTATCCAGTAAACGCTCTGCTCCTCTCTTCGCACTGATTCTGTTAATATTTTGGGTTTACTTCCAGTCTTCTATTGTTTCAGTGCTGTCCATTGAGTTATATGCATGTTTTTTGTTTGTTTGTTTGTTTTTGAGACGGAGTCTTGCTCTGTCACCCGTACTGGAGGGCAGTGGCACAATCTCGGCTCACTGCAACCTCTGCCTCCCAGGTTCAGGCAATTCTCCTGACTCAGCCTCCCAAGTACCTGGGATTACAGGCATGCACCACCACACTCAGCTAATTTTTGTATTTTTAGTAGAGACGGAGTTTCACCATGTGGGCCAGGCTTGTCTTGAACTCCTAACCTCAAGTGAACTGCACACCTAGGCCTCCCAAAGTGCTGGGATTACAGGCGTAACCCAACATGCCCAGCCACATATATTTCTTTCTTTCGTTCTTTCTTTTTTTAGTTTCCTTTTTTTTTTTTTTTTTTTTTTTAAAGACAGGATCTCACTCTGTAGCTCAGGCTGGAGTGCAGTGGCGTGATCTTGGCTCACTACAACCTCTGCCTCCTGGGTTCAAGTGATTCTCCTGCCTCAGCCTCCTGAGTAGCTGAGATTACAGGCTCCCGACACCATGCCTGGCTAATTTTTGTATTTTTAGTAGTGACGGGGTTTCATCATGTTGGTCAGGCTAGTCTCAAACTCCTGACCTCGTGATCCCCCCGCCTTGGCCTCCCACATATGTATGTATTTCTATGTATTCACTATTGTGCTCCGTTTTGAACCCTGAGACAGGTACTCATCACCTTTTCCATCTGCTGGTCAAACATCGATCACAGTATTTGGTACAGAGCAGCAGCACAATCAGTGGCTGATGAATCAGTGAGCAAGTGAAATATAAACTAATGCTTTCAAATAGGTTTTTATTAAAGAGGCAGATGCAGCCTTCAGATGGGACTGACTTAGATTGTTCTTCAATAAGCTGAATAAATAATATCAAACTATAAGCCATTAAATTAGGCTTAGGCAGCTGAGGTAATATAGTCAAATTACATTTTTCAGAGTAACTAAAGAGATGCATAATTAACGTGATTCTCAGATTTACTGATTAATATCAGACGTGCCAAATAACCCTGTGATCTGAAGGTGTGATTTTGACAAGCGTTGAGTGCCTGTGATACTGATTAAAGAGGAATTCAGGCACTCTAGATGGCCAGATGTGCGGGATGGCAAAGTTAAGGCTGATAACTGAAAGTTTACAAACGTAACTTGTACTTTACTTAAAGGGAAATATCATTATCTTATACCTGGGAAAGACATTCTGAGAGATGGACCAGTACTCCGCCTAAAAAGTGTTCCCTCAAAAAAGGAGTTTTACATCTGTTCAAGCGTTTGAAAAATATCAACAAAGTACCATGTGAAGCCCCAGAATTCAATTTTAAATGGCATGGAAAAGATCATTCTGCTTTGCATATTTTTCTTGGAACAAGTTTTCTGAACTAAACAAATCTCAATATGATTACTCCAGAACATCTAATTTTAAATATTATTGCAATATTAGAAGGGCCTATTGGGATAAATTAGCTGTCTGGTGTGGTGGTAATGAGGCTTTTATTAGGGCTGGGTCATATGAATATTTATGAATTATCCCAGTTTTAAGTTAGAATTAACCTTTTTCCCACTTTTCTTTTCCCCCCTCTATCCATATATAGAATAAAAGATATAACTGGTTCCTTAAATGGGCTCCTCATGACCTGCCATCAGATAGCAGAGCATATTTCTCTAATTATTTTACTTGCAATAGGTCACTAGCATAATTACAGGCCAGTAATTGCTGGAAGCGGCTGGTGATCAAATGAAAAGAGTTATACTTGCTCCACGGAGCAGGTGTGCATTCCTAGGTCATACCCACCTTCAAGCTAATGAGAAACTCTCCCATCATGCACGAACCACTCTATTTAGAAAGTTTGCTTCTACATCCTATGAAAAAAGGTTAAGTTCAGACGTCACGGGTTAACTGATGGTCTACGTAGAATCTAGTGTCCAAATCGCTCTGCGTTAGAAAAGAGAAAAACTAGGGAGGGGGAAGGAAATCAAGAGGAGAAGCAATTTTGCTTGAATATTAGATCTCCAGTTGATGGAATGGGTCAGAACATTTTAGAAACAGACAATTGTAATATAACATTATTAAGTCGTTAGTGAGGTGACTGAGGAGTAAAAATAAAAGAGAGGTACTGAATTTTATGTCTGGAACAAGACAATGTGAAATAGGACAAGGACAACAAGGTAAGTTGACCTTAACATTGAATTAATACCTAGGAAAACTGATGTAGAGCTATGGATGAGGATGGGAATATTGTATACCTTCAAACTCAATGATACATTGGTAATAGCATTAGATTTTCTAGAAGACATGGAATATGTGAGTTTTAAAAGTTTGAGTTTTAAAAGTCAGGATAAGCTGAATTCTGGGTTACATTAGCAGTAGGATGGGGATAAGACCAAGCACTGAAATAAAATAATGTGTTTAATAACACAGGCACACACACACATACACCCTTCCATCTACAGCCAGTGTATGTATCTATGTATCTATCTACCTATTTATTATGTTACATATTTATTATGCCACAATCTCTTTATACATATCTCTAATCGATAATTTATTGAAAACACTTACGCAGTACATATTGTTACACATTTTTCCAGCATTTTTCATAAGTAGACTCAATCCTCACAACAACCCTGAGACATGAATGTTACTGTCCTTATTTTACACATGAGGAAACTAAGACAAGGAAGCTAAAGAATTAGCGTAAGTTCGGCCAGGCGCGATGGCTCACGCCTGTAATCCCATCATTTTGGGAGCCCGAGGTGGGCGAATTGTGAGGTCAAGAGATTGAGACCATCCTGGACAACATGGTGAAACCCCGTCTCTACTAAAAATACAAAAAAAACAAAAGGGCATAGTGGTGTGCGCCTCTAGTCCCAGCTACTCGGGAGGCTGAGGCAGGAGAATTGCTTGAACCTGGGAGGCAGAGGCTGCAGTGAGCCGAGATCGTGCCACTGCACTCCAGACTGGCAGGAGAGCAAGACTCTGTCTCAAAAAAAAAAAAAAAAAGATTTAGCAAAAGATCATATGGAAAGTAAATGACAGAGCATGGATTTTAATCCAGTCTATCTCTAAAATTTGAGAATCTTAAGTATTCTCTGATGTATGCCATGTGTGCCCAGTTTCCTGGTGTATACATGCCTGGCCACTACCGTAGAGCTCATTACAAAGTGGATTGCTGATTATATAATTGAATTTAGTAGAAATTTTAAAACTAGCTTGTGTAGGAGTTGTCAAACTATCTAAATGGGCAATATTCCTTCCAAAGGTCTGTATGGTATTGGAGACGCAGTATATTTTTCATTTGTTGGAAAAATGATTTCTGAAGAGCCAGAGCTTCTTTTGTACAAATCCTGACTTCACCTCTTGTTCATTTTGTGACATTTAGCAAATAACATAAACTTTATTATATTTTATTAGCTCCATCTGTAAAAAAAGAGCCTTTAATGTGTACTTCATAAGGTTGTTGTAAGGATAAAAATAATAAATAGAAGTTAAGCTTTCAGAACAATGTCTACAACAGAGAAACCAATTAAAACAATTAGTTATTTTTATATCGTGATGATTATAAAGTAGGAGTAATGGGGAAATGAGAGCTGAAAATAGAATCATGGAGAGTTGCATCAGATTATACTATGAAATGATCCAGGAACATCTATTCTAGCCAAAAGGCCTTTATTGATGAGTACATTTAAAAAGGGAGAGGTTTTGATGCTGAGGAACTTGTAAAATATATCTTATATTTTTAATAAAATTAAAAGGAATTTATAAAGTTATGGAACTCTAATAATAAAACAAACTTTTATTAGTACCAACGAATATACTGATTTGGGGGCAGAAGTGTTTGAGATCACGTTTTTATGTCAAAGCATATTTTAAAAATTAATTGTATTTTCCATTTTCAAATGTCATTTTTACCCATATTTATGAAAAAGAAGGAAGCATTATTTTCAAATTATGTTTTAGGTATTACTACAGGTGTAACATTGTGATGATGTTATAGGTATAACTTACTGAGCATTTACTATGTGTACTACACTGTGTTAGGTGATGTAGACATGGATATTAATGTAGGCATAGACATGTGCATCAACATTTATGTAATAAATTTAATTTGGGCTCAATAAATGTGCTGAATATTAACAAAGTAAATATTAGAAAATGTGGACCTTAAAGGGTAGCTTTCTATGGAACAGTTGTGAGTTACTTTAAGGCTTGGATACATTATGAATTTGATTTCGTGATGAATGCCCTCAAGAATTCCTTTCAGAGAGCACAAAGTTATTACTTCTCTAATTTTAACACATTTAGTTCAAGTGTCTTTTGAAAATCAGTCAATCAATTCTTAATTTCTCCTTTGTTATTTCACAACATTTTTTATTTTTCCCTAAAGAAATGAGTAAATTGATAGATTGTTTAAGAAAATCAATAAAAAAATTCCCTATGAATATGTATATGGTAAATCCTTTACTTCGTTTGGTACAGAATTATTTACTGGGAATTCTTAACTCTAAACATAGTGCCATATTATTTCAATTATTTATGACAAGACCTGGTTGTCAGTGAACTTGCAGAATACTTAAGAACAAAAACAGGTAAAACTATAATTGCTGTTTGTTTTCCAATGATGACCTTTGTTTCTTAACAATACCCTTTATTAAGCCTGGGTATTTTGTTAATGGTGTGCTCAATCTTCTAAAAAATTGTCATACCACACATTTCATCTGGAGTGGTAAGCAATCTCTAAAACTGTTTCTATGCCCTGTGACTTCATATTAACTCCTTGCTGTTTTGTTTAACCATTTACTTATCCACCTTGGTTTGATATCTGGAATCCATTTCAGCCAAATATGAACATCCAAGGTCTCAATATGTTCCCATTACTTTACTTCGACCTGTTGTATTTTATATGATGCTATGACATCTGTTTACACTTTTCTATTCTCTTATCTCCTTTATTATACTTTTTGTTCTTTATCATTCACTTTTTTTTCCTAATTTTCCCAATTTTACAAAGAGTTTTGATTAAGTACGAGGATGAAAACATTGTGTAATGTACTAAGGAATAAATATAACTATTTCAGATGAAATATCTTAATTCTAGGCGTTAGAATTAAGTTTAATTGGCACAAGACATTCCTACTTGAGGCATAGTGACCAGACAATACATTACATAACAAGCAAATAACATACGCAAATAATCGTGCCAATAACTTCCAAATATATTTCTAACACTCACAAGAATCCTATAAGGTCATCACGAATCTATTTTTGTGTGAGGTCATGAGCAGATAATTTTAAGTTGCAGAATCCAGATAGGCACAGCTCTTCTGACCACAAGTACCATGCCCTCTCCACTGAGACTATCAACTAGAATAAGCAAAAGACCAATTAATTGTGAAGTAGACTTTTAATATTCTCTAATTCTGGGATGGGAGACTGAAAGAAGTTGACTGCCTCCTTTCTGGTAGTGCTTCTCTTTTGCAAATTCTTAATATTCAATTGCATCTGAAGTTAGAACATATCATTATCATACTCTATAGATTAAGCAAAAATCCTTACCCTCAAGAGGCTGAGATAAATAATATTATGAATCAACTTTTCAAAAGCCAACTCATTTGTACATGGTAGAAACTTCATTCTAAAAATTATTGTGTACCTTGGTTGTCAACAGCCATTACTGTCTTAAGCTATTACGCCAGCTGCCGTGTACTTTTTTCTGTTTTATAATCTGAACAGCACACATGTAGTGGACAATTCTAATTGCTGATAAATGAAATTTTGTTTTAGTCAACACTTACATGAAATAAACTGAAATATATTTAATTTTTCTTAACTGTATATTTGGAAATGAAAACTATGAAACATATAAAGTTTGCAAAGTCAAAACAAGTGGCTTGAGGTACTTGTTGGTCACTTTGTATTTTTGAAATCAATTTGATTTCTTTACTTAGAAAATAAAGTTGGCTGTGAAATAAAGACATAACCTAATATAAATTACAGGAAATAGAGGGTGACTTTGCTTTGATGTAGCAGTCTAGGCTTAAGCAATTTAGTAAAGCAAGGATTTTGTTTCAGAATGGTTAGAAACCTAAGCTACTTTTTTTATTTTGTCGCATTTTCTTGACTAGGCTATGACTCGTATCTTCATGGTCTAAGGTAACTCACCTACACCATGTTCCTACTGGCCAGAAAACCTACACATAACCACACCGGAGTGCAAGAGAACCAGGAAGTATGGACTCTACTCCAGTATGGCTTTCTAAAAGGAAAAGAAAAATGAATTCCAATCACAGAGACACAACTTTCAGTCTGTACCATAGGCTCAATCATCTGAGCTCTCAATGTTGCTCAGAATAAATTACATTTTAAACTTTATGAATACTTTACTCCAACAGTAATCTGTCAACATCACATGGGTGTTCATTTTTTGATGGGCTACTCATTTTGCACTTACATCTATTGTATTCGGTGAAGGTGGTTCTGTACGTTGAATCCTTGAACTTGGTTGAGAATGCTTTATGATTTAAGATTTATTTTTATAAATAGCCCATGTATGCAAAAGAAGAATATACATTCTCTAATTATTTAGTGCAGAAATACACATTAGATCAAGCTTGTTAATTGCACGGTTATACTGGCACAAATTTTAAATTATATATATTTTTTTCTGTTTGATTGCAAAATTGCTGACGGATGAGATGTAAAATCTTTTAAGATCAAGGATGGCTCAACTGGTCCCTGTAATCTTACCAATTTTTGCTGTATACATTTTCAGGCTATTTTTCAGGTGTGTACACACAAATTTTCTCCATATTTCTGTCATTTTATGTAACAAATATAGCTTGTAACAAACATAGCTTTTCAAATATAACAAATACAGCTTTTCAACAGAAATATTTCATCTCTTTCCAGTTATTATTTGTTTGCATTATAATTTCCTATTCCTTTTGTTTCCCAAATCTCATAGAACTGACCTGCATTTAGAAATTCTCAGAATTTGTGGCCACTCTCTCTCTTCCCATTACCATACAGGTCCTGGGGGAGACTGCAACTGTCTTGATGTTTTTGGTGTTGGTAGGAAAATCTCACCCCCATCCACATTTCTATACTTGAGCATCCCTCTTTCTTTTTAGATCCCAGTTCAAACTCCTGTTTGTTGGTGCCAAAGACCTGCCCCCTGTGCTCTTTCTGTCAGGAGTACAAGCCCCTTGTTCTGAATCAAGACGAGTGACCACAGAGTGGCAGCGGTTTCAGTGGCCAGTGGCATCTAACTTCCCACTCATGGATGCTTCACTTTGCTTCTGCTAGTGCTTTTGTGATTCTCTGATAAAAGCAAATAATTTTCTAAATTTAGGAAAGCTAGTTCTACGTTTATCTTATATTCATATTTCTTATTTATTTCACCCTCAATATCTGTGGTCTGTATCTTTAATAAGCTCTAAAAATAAATTTTATGTAGATTTTAATAGATTACATTATCAAATCCGGCCTAAATAACTCCAGCCACACACCCATGGCCCCCACCACATGCCGGGCTATCTTCTCTCTGTGCTCTAACTACGCTTGAAAATTGTCCTGCTTCCTTCTACCCTAGTGTGTTTGTGGGCACACCATACCCTTTGTCTCAGGAGGCTTTTCCTTTTACTCCATCCACCCGTTTTACACATTTCTCCAACTTCCGCGTGGTCAGTCTTTTCGCAGAACAAACTCTCTGACCTCCCTTTCTTTAACAAATCCCTACTAGAATTTCTCAGCAGAACCGCAAAGACTTTAGAAGAATTGTTATTTTATATTTACGTGGTTTGGGAGAGTTTGTGTCTCTTTGTACACATGTTTGTGTTGAGTAAGTGTGCTGTAAATAAAGCCACCCTGTGTTAGAGCAAACTTTGTATCTCCAATACTCACCAAAGTGCCTAATACAGAGTGAACTGTAAATGTATATGTGTATGTGTGTTTCATACATGAAATAATGAGAGAATAATCCACTTAAAAGACAAAGTGGCCGGGCGCGGTGGCTCAAGCCTGTAATCCCAGCACTTTGGGAGGCCGAGGCGGGTGGATCACGAGGTCAGGAGATCGAGACCATCCTGGCTAACATGGTGAAACCCCGTCTCTACTAAAAATACAAAAAACTAGCCGGGCGTGGTGGCGGGCGCCTGTAGTCCCAGCTACTCGGAGGCTGAGGCTGGAGAATGGCGTGAGCCCGGGAGGTGGAGCTTGCAGTGAGCCGAGATCGCGCCACTGCACTCCAGCCTGGGTGACAGAGCGAGACTCCGTCTCAAAAAAAAAAAAAAAAAAAAAAAAAAAGAAAAAAGAAAAAAAAAGACAAAGTGAAGGAAAGAGCCTTGATAATTTATTTTTTTCCATTTCAATGCAGCGTTTTCTAAGGTATTGACATGTTTGTTTATAAGAGGGCTATGTGTTAGCATGTCTAGAAATTCACTGCCACATTAATGTACTTTAGGACAGTCTTCAAATCATTTTATTAAGAATGGATTTGGCTTTACAGTGTCAATGTTATAGAGCTGATTACAAACTGAAGAAAAACTCTTATTTTTCAAAGGACTACAGTTTCTCAGAAATACCATATGTTTTTGAAGGCTAATTAATTTAGTGCCTGCCATACTCATAGGATTTAAAAATACTCCCCCAAATAAATGTGTTACTAATTTTACCTTAGGAAAAAAAAACGTTTTAACATCAATATGTGTAGCACAAAATGTAAACTTTAAGTCCACCTTCTGATTTTGTATTTTTGAGAGGATTAGTACATTTGATTTCAGATTTGAGCCAGAGTAAATAGACAAAATATTCCATATGTCTTAATGGAGAAGCCAACCGAAATGTTCAAAAAATTTATTTCCTCACCAAATCAGTACATTTTCTAAGGACCCTTTCAATGTGATGGTTTTGTTGTTGATGTTGTTTGGTTGTTACTATTATCATAAATTACACTGATGATAGTTCAAAGACAAATACACCATTTCTTCCTTCAAAGAGCTTACTGCATACACTTTAGACGAAAGAGAGTATACATTCCTGACTAAAACATGACATTAAAGGACAGAGTAAATGTGAAAATAAGGGCGAAATCGTAGTTAAAAGTTAATTATCATTTTAACATAGAAGACATTTTCTTCCTATTAGTTATCGCACAGTGAAAATTTCCGAGAAAAATTTACAAAGACGGATTTAATTCGCGCAAATGATTACATTAGCACAGTTAAGGGACATTAACAATTAGTCTGTATGTTCAACATGAAAACAATCCTGCAGAGTTTTAATTGAAGGGATTTATGCATATTTAGTAGGCTTAATGTTGCATCTTCTTGAATCACTCTGCTGTGTAATGTGGATGGGGTGTGATTAGGTTGTAATAAGGCCAGTTCACAATGGTGCATCCACAATGAGAGTCCAGAGGCCTGACCAGTTCAAATGGTACCCTGCTGAAGAAAAACGTGATAGCAGCAGAAAAGACTGTCTGCACTTGAATCCTCAGATGTGGGAGCTGTTTCTGAAATGAGCCTGTCTTGTTTGGGTGTGAATCTATTTTCTTAGGAAGAATGTAATGGGATATTGCAATGAGATTTTCCCCCTTTTCAGAATAGTGTGAAAAAGAAAAGGATATTATGAGGCGATTTATTTAAAAAATTTTAAACCATGGTTTTGCTGGCTTAGATATCTATGAACAGCATTTAAAATTCCAACAACTTGTTCTCAATAATTCAAATATGGAAATTTAATGTAATGAAAATTGATATACAATGATGTTCATTCTAGCAATATTTATAGTAGCAATATATTCAAAACAGATATTAATTTGTGGATTAAGAGCTAACTAAACTATGATATATTAAAATAGTTAAATATTATATACTCTCTAATTGAGATATGTAACATTATTCAAATGCCCAGGAGAATTTAAGAGAAAAGCCAACATTTAAATTGAATTTGGAATATAAAATGAAATAAAACAAACAAATTATTAAAATAAATGTAATATACCAGAACATTTATTTTATTTATCAAGGTAAAATTTGTGATACATGGTTGACTTTCTTTTTAGTTTGTATATATGTTTTCTAATGATTTATAAATGACTTATGATTTATGAATGATTTATGAATCCTTATACAGATATGTTTAGAAATACTAAAATGGAAAAATATAAGCATGCATGTTCTTTTTAGAAAGATAATCAAGGGAATAATTGTAAGTTAAAACAATTTTATTATTAACAGAAGTATTTAAGATTACACTGTATCTACATATGAAAATAGATCTAAAATATGTAGATATTGAATGGGATGGATGCTAGTACCTGCCAGTGGAAACCTATTAATTTAGTTAAAACTACTAGACCAACTACATTTTATCTGGAAAGTGGTTTCTTCTGCCCAAAACTCATTTAATGCTTTGAGATACCAATTCTGCAAATTACATTTACTCACTTTCCGAAACCTCTCCAAAATTAAATGACATAAATAACATATGTCATATCATGTTTTATGACAGTTATTCAAGGAACAAGGAAAGTAAACCTAATGTAATAGGAACATCTTTCCATTCACCTTATTATAGCATTTTGATTAAGTATACCATTAGAATATGAAAAAAAGAATGCTGAAGAAATCATCATCATTTTTAGTCTTATTAACAAACACATGAAAGCGATGATTAAATACCAAACCATGTGGTAATGCTTTTTTTCATTGTATTATATCTCCTTATCCCTCAGCGTATATTAAAAGGAAAAAAAATGTAATTATCTTCTCCCTTGGTGGCATACATAGCTTTATTTTTTAGCTGCACCATTTACTGAATTTGAGAAGTGCTCTTTATTTTTTCTTCCCAAAAACACTATAATATTGAAAGGGTTTATTAACTCCCATTTTATAATTTGGGAAATACATAAGTGCCTGAATGGTGCATTTGTGTGTGTGTGTGTGTGTGTGTGTGTGATGACTTCTTAATGAAACCATTATTTTTGCAAAAAGTTTACTTTGAATTAGTATTGTGAAACGGAAACTAGACAGTTTGCATTACTACCAAAATCTCAAGAATTAGGAGCTGAGGGTTAGATGACATGATTTTGGATTTCTTATGGAAAAGCAGTAAGTATGTCTGACTGACCTCGTTAATATCCTTGGTGATTAACCATTTATTAACTTTGTAGTCCTAAGCAAGTAAATGTAAGCTCTCTGCATCTCAATTCCTTCTTCTGCATTTTGAGGAAATATAAGTTGCAAATCCAAAGAACAAATGCAAGGTACACACACACACACACACACACACACACACACATATCTCTACACTATATACATATATATGACTGAGTGGGAAGATGTGACCGAGAAATACATCACTCCACTCCCCCCACACACACGCACATTATATATGCGTGTGTGTATATAAATATAAACATACATATATTCAGATCCATGCGGTATACAAAGATGATTTATAATTCATTCAATCAGAATTTTTTGTGTGAGCTAAGAAGAGGACTACCTTTATTTCTAACATTATGTTTTTCATATCTTGTATAAAGAAGGTAGAATTTCTTAATTCAAACCATAATAAGTGAGGCAAAAGAAAACAAATCATAATGGATTCATCAACAATTCAAGTTTCCAAAAATTGAAAGCCACAGCCTAAATACCACATATATGATAATATAGTTTTGAAATCTGCCTAAAAAATTTGGGTTTATAGTTCTCTAAAGAACATAATAGATCTAGATAATCTCATCGATAATGGTAAGGTGTTATTTCTAACTTTTTCCAAACTACTCCCCGTCAGTTCAGGTAGTTCTGGATTTTCTGTAATTATCATTACCTCTTGTAAATATTTCAACAGATTTTTTTATCAGCTGCCAAACATTGTAATACATTGTTGTATAAAATTGTAAAGTTTACTCTTTCCCAGTTTCTTGCTCGTGAATATTTTACTGGACTTTTGGAACTCTAGTGAGATAACCCTAATATTTTATGAAATTTCCCTCAGGATTATTTTAAAATAGCTTTGCTTAGTTGAAAAAAAAATTATTTGCAAATAACAGAAAGTCACTTGCACTGGATTATGCAAATGGGTTTTACCACAAGCAAACAGGACTATTTTAAGGCCTTTATGGTGGTGGCACCTGTTAGTTAGACATCGCTGTCCCCGCTGCTCTACACATCTTAGCATCCTCTCTCTCCAGCTTCTCCTGCTGCTGCCTTTCACTGCCTACCTCTCTGTACATATTGGATAAGATAGCCACAAAATATTTCCATGTGTAGAAATCCTCAGTTGCAAAACTTTTACAACTTAATTGTCTGTGAAAAATGTTTCCGATTTTCTGGTGGAAAGAATCTAAACATCAAATGTAAACCCAAGTCATGAATGTGAAGAGCACATAGTACCTGAAAAAAAGTGTTTGAGGACCAATTAGATGCCCCCACCTTTGGTGAGCAGATAGTTATCAAAGAAAGCAGGTTGTTTTACATGGCACAGTCACTCCAAATATGTCTATTATATTAACCTTAACTATTTGTCCAAGAGTTTTAATAAAAAAAAATAGCATGTATACACAATACAGTCATTGCCTTTATTTTCTTTGTGAAGAAAGGCAGTAGAGATATTTAGGATGAAAAACCAGCTCCAACATTTCCTATTAAAATTACGTTTTATTTAAAGTTTTATTGTCTTTTCTATGGTTTTCAATTCTACAATTTCTCTTTCACAATACTTATTTTGACTCACCGATGTATAGTAAGAATACCAAATTAACTGCATCGGAAAATAAAAAGAGAAGATAGGATCAAAGAATGCAGGGAATACTTAAACATTTTTTGCCACATTTTTCTTAACACTGAACTATCATGTGGGGTTAACACTATTAACATGACATCTTGTTTTATAATTTCAGGAGCTGATTCAACTTTTTACTTAGACACTCACTCATTTTGGGGGAAAAAGGTGCTAAGCATCTTAAAATACTGTTTTTAAAAAGTTGATATTAACAAAGATTCAAAAACAAATTCAGTTTAAAAAGTTATCATGGGAAAATGTCATACAGATGGTATAGGATGTTAGTGCAAGTCAAATTCAGAGAAAAGAAAATTCACATAAGGCAATGTTGCTCAGAAAGGGAGAAAAAAATGACATTTCAGCTGAGAGTTTAGATGTATAAGCATTATGTGGTGTGTGGTCGAGGAAAGGATATCTGAAGGCACACAAAATATAGCACAAGGTCTATTGTTTTATAGCACAAAGATCCCTTTGACTTGAACAGGGTTTTTTTTTAACAACTGAGGGAAAATAAAGTTTTGGAAATGTTGGTAAGCATTAGAGTATTCATAGATACATGGTAATCAATGTCAAAGATGTGGGAGGTTATCCTGCAGCAAATAGAAAGTTGCTGAAGATTTGTGAGCAGGGTAATGGAACATTGAGAGGAGAGATACGGCGAAATTCATCTTTATTCCTTGGCCAGTTTGGTTGAATCAGAGAAGAAGAAATGAGAGGAAAAAGACTGTTTATTGCAGAAAAATTAGTTTATTTATTTAACAAAATGTAACTATTGTAAAAAGTGGTAAGGTTTTCGGGAAAAGAGATACAATTTGGAGCATTATTGGATAATGTCAAATGAAAAGACCAGGGTCTCTCATGCAAACCATATGAGATTCAAACTGTTCAAGGTATCCCAGTAGTAAGAACAGCAAAGGAAAGTGAAGTCTTTTTTTTTTTTTTTTAATTGTTATTAAGCTTGCATTCTGATGGAAAGAATAAAGAGATTTGATAGTCTAGGTGGGAAGATATGACTGAGCTGGAGGGGACAAAAATCTATACTCACTTTCTTCTTAGCCCATTCATAACTATGAGAAGGTATCACATTGTTACCAGCTACATAAAAAGTCAAAATAGATCAAGGAGAAGGGGAAGAGAGAGGAAGAGATTCCAAGAGAAGGGGAGACTTTCTTAGGCCATTGAACCACTGTATGTATTGCACGAGACTAGAAAAAATAGAAAAAATAGAAAACACCAGAGAAGGAGGTGGCTGAAGAGCAGAAAAACTTGACCATAACAAAGCAGAGATTACAATCTGATTGGCGAGAGATTATCAGAATCTGCCTTGTATCAGTGGTTCCTATCTGTATATGGGTAACGAAATCTGAACTTTCTAAACACACCCCTTACAATTGCTAGTGGGTCTATGCCTCCTCCTAACTAAGGAATGGAGCTGGGAGTCTTTCCACTTAGGTTGTATAGAGTGAATGACTAATATAATAATATTCAATACACATTGAGTAGTTAATGTAAGGCAGGCCCTGGCCTCATGCTAACTCTTTCATCCTGCGATAGATACTGCTGTCTTTATCATTCATGATTGTTCCAGACACCTCTAGACAATGATGATGTAACACTGAATAAAACAACAACAACTGTAGCTGTCAAGTAGCTGGAAGTCTTGTGTTTAGTCCTGTGTTTAGAACAGGTAATAAATTTTTGTTATATCAAATGTCAGTACATCAAATGGAAAGAAGTAAAGCAGAGATTTTAGGAAAGATGGGAATGTAATGTGATTGAGTTGATATTTTAAACAGCATTGGCCCATCAAGACTCTAACAAAAGCACCACGTTTTCCTGTCAACCCATAATATTTGAAACCATTTACAAGGTTGTGTGAGTGATGTTGTAGAGTACCAGGAAAGGAAATTGTTTAGATTGAGTAGTGAGGGAAAAGGTTTTCAGAACATAGTGTTTGAACTGAGATTAAAATGATATGAAGAAACTTGGTAAGTAAAATATGGGAGTAAAAGGTTCTTCCCAAATTGATCTAAAACCAGTAATAAAAAGCAATGCTTTAGGACATGAAAGATATTGGGGATCTAGAGGAAATCCAGAGAGCTAGATCTTACTTAGGGAGAATGAACATAGTGTTAGTTAAAATAAGAAAGGTGGGCCAAACCAGCTTATGAAGGATTTTCCTTGATATTATAAGAAGTTCAATTTTGTTTTCAGGATAAGAAGTCCTGAAATTTTTAATATGAAGAGTGACAATCAGTTTTTTTAAATCATATTGCTGTAGAAAAGGGATTCAATGATGATATTTACAGTAAAGACTGTAGCATTTCAAGACTGTAGAGTTGGAGAACATTGGGATAATTCAGGTTATGTTTGGAGATAAAGCTATTCATTGATTAGACATCAACGAGGGTGCAATTTACTGATATGGGAGAACTTGGAGAGTAACAGTAGATGAATTGTTTGTGTTCACTTTGAGGTGACTATCAAACCTACAAATGAATATGTGAAGTAGGCGGCTGGCTAAAGGAGCCTCTAAGGTGACCTTCTTAGAGAAATAAATGTGCAAGTTTGGGGCATATGGATAGAATCAAAGCCTTAATATTAGATCAGATTAACAATCAAAGAGTATAAACGGGAAAAGGAAGTGGGTCAGTAACTGAGCTTTGAAGATAGATAAACTAGTAGAAGGAACGAAGGAGTAGTCAGTGGAAAAGGAAGAAATCCCAGCTATATTTCTCTTCAGTAGAAACTAGCAAGAAAATGAGGAGGTGTTCTAAGAATATCTTACAACTCTCTGTTTATTAAAAAGTCTTTTCAGATGTAATATAAACATCACTTTAAATTGGCTCAAAATTAAGGGCTAGTTTATATCTCATTTACCTGGTAATTCAGATATAGAGAGGCATTAGAATTAATGGATTCAATGACTGAATATCATCAATGATCTAGGTAATTTTCATTTCTCTGTATGTTACCACCAGTATTGGCTCTCTCCTTAGGATAGTAAGAAGGTGGTTTAGTAAAACCATCAGTGTAGCAATTCTTCCCTAGGATATATAGATTCAACCATACTCAAAAGGAATAGAAAACATTTTCTTTTCATGGTTTCTGCTTAGGCGATAAGAAACTGTCAAAAGTTATTTAACATATTTCATCATGCATTTCATAGCCCAGAGTTAAATAACATAACTATGTTTGAAGTGATCATTGACAAGAGATAAAGTAATACACCAGACCTTATTTGACCTGGGACTATAGGCAGTCATGCCATGACACATGCCCATGTGGTGTGGGGAAGATTCTTAAACACAGAGTTCTCATGGGTGATGAGGATGTGACAGAAGATGTTCAGTGGGCAACCTGCAACATTTAACACAAAACATTTGTCCACAGGAGGTTTGAAGTGGAAAAGGAAAAGAAATTTGTTCATAGGGGAAGGGTCTGGAGGGTATCTCTTGGAGAGCTTTAATTTGTCAGCTTGTCATTAGCACTACCCAGGTTAATTTTCTTTTTTTTTCTTTTCTTTTCTTTTTTTTTTTTTTTTTTGAGACAGAGTCTCACTTTTTCACCCATACTGGAGTGCAGTGGTATGATCTCAGCTCATTGCAACCTCTGCCTCCTGGGTTCAAGCAATTCTTCAGCTTCAGCCTCTTGATAGAGCTGAGATTACAGGCATGCGCCAAGACACGTAGCTAATTTTTGTAATTTTTGTAGACCCGGGATTTTACCATATTGACCAGGCTGGTCTCAAACTTCTGGCTGCAAACAATCTGACTGCCTCAGCCCCTGGAAGTGCCGGGATTACAGGCGTGTGCCATCATTCCTGGCTGTGGATGCATTATATTAACATAATCTAATAGCAATGGACGTTAATATGATTCACCAAACTCTCAACTTTGAATGAAATTTCAGTTCATTAGACAATCTTCTGATTGTCATGTGGCTTTTCATTTCAATGTACTTATAGGAAGAGAATACTCTTTCTAAAATAGAAATAATATTATGTCTTATAATACATTCTGCCTTATATTTACATGTACATTTGTGAGTTTGGTTAATATGTGTTAATTCTTGTTTTATTGATGATATTTGTGTATCTTGGCAAATCATGTGTGGTAATCTTCTTGGGACTAGATCCTAGAAAGGTATTGAGCCATCCATTGCTTCCATAAGACACTGCTAGCAATCCTACAGGTCTTCTCCAGGGGGCACTACTGTCTGACTATGCTTTTATTTCAATGCTATTGTTCACATATAATTTAGAGCTTTTGTGTAGTAAAGTCTTTCTGATATTTCGATACGTTAGTAAATCTCAGTACCCTCAGGGAATTCGTTCACATGAAGTTCCACTTTGTAGTTAATCGTGTTAACACACATGTATTCATATCATTTCTAAATACTTGTTCTAAAAAGTTTTCCTATATGAACCTATATTTTAAGTTTAACCACAACACTAAAGATAAATTTTTAACTATTAAATCACTAACAAGAAATAAGTTCTAAAAGACAGATGATAGTGGTCAGTGTTAGAACCCTTTTATGTTAAAGAAAAAGCACATCAGGCCGGGCGCGGTGGCTCAAGCCTGTAATCCCAGCACTTTGGGAGGCCGAGACGGGCGGATCACGAGGTCAGGAGATCAAGACCATCCTGGCTAACACGGTGAAACCCCGTCTCTACTAAAAATACAAAAAAAAAACTAGCCGGGCGAGGTGGCGGGCGCCTGTAGTCCCAGCTACTCGGGAGGCTGAGGCAGGAGAATGGCGTAAACCCAGGAGGCGGAGCTTGCAGTGAGCTGAGATCCAGCCACTGCACTCCAGCCTGGGCGACAGAGCGAGACTCCGCCTCAAAAAAAAAAAAAAAAAAAAAGAAAAAGCACATCAGATGCATAAATAAGACTGAATCATCTCATTTGGTTACACTTTTGGGTTTTGATGCACATGAGAAGAAATATGTAAGTGCTTATAGCCTTTTATTTCTTCCTTGCTTGCATCACTGTTTTAGGGGCAATTCAACAAATTACTTTACAGATCAGTAAATTCTTATGCATTCTGTTCACAGAATACACAACTTTTTTGTCTTGATAAGAAATGCACATCAAACACAAAGAAATATTAGTTTCACAACTACATAGAGAAACTATACCTAACTGTATGTGGATAAATGGATAAAACTCAACACCATTTTCCCACCATAAATCATGTGCATGAGAATTATTTAGTTTTTATTGTTGAGCTGCCAAATTTCTAATAATTGTCTAATTTTCTTCTCTTTCTCTTTCTCACACACACACACACACACACACACACACACACACACACACTATATATCTGGGGATTGCATGCAGCTAAATGTAATGCTTTTCAACAACATGCATGGTAGTTGAGAATGGCATCAATTAAAACTGTGATTGACATGCCTAGGGAAATTCATCCTGTCAGTCATTCATGAAAAAGACATGTTGTGATCTTCCATATAAACTTTCCTAAGTACTTTCAGGCTTTAATGAGCCTCAATGACTAAGTGAGTCTGGGATTCTATAAATCAATAGAGTTTTGCTTTCCTAGTAAAAAGCTGGCCTTTGGCCAGGCACGGTGGCTCACTCCTGTAATCTCAGCATTTTGGGAGGCTGAGGTGGGTGGATTACTTGAGGTCAGGAGTTTGAAATCAGCCTGACCAACATGGTGAAACCGTCTCTGCTAACAATACAAAAATTGGCTGGGTGTGGTGATGGATGCCTGTAATCCCAGCTACTTGGGAGGCTGAGGCAGGAGAATTGCTTGAACCTGGGAGGCAGAAGTTCTAGTAAGCCGAGATTGTGCCATTGAACTCCAGCCTGGCCAACGAGATAGAAACTCCATCTCAAAAAAATAAATAAATAAAATAAAAATGAAAAAAAAAAAGGGCCTTCCTTTATGTGGGCATTAAGGGAATGTAACCTATATGATAGTCTCTAAAATATAAAATGAGTTCAATTGTATTAGCTCAGGCTGCTATAACAAAACACCTCAGGATGGGTGGTTTTTGCAATAGAAATTTACTTTCTTCCAGTCCTGGAGGCTAGAGGTCCAAGATCAAAGATTGGTTTCTGGTGATGTCTCTCTTCCTGGCTTGGAGACAGCCACCTGTTCCGTGTGTCTTCTCGTTGCCTCTCTGTGCACCTGCAGAGAGGGATCTCAGGTATCTCTTTCTTTCTCTATGAGAACACCAGTTATATGGTATTAGGGTCCCACCTTTATGATCTAACTACCTTCTTGAAGTCTCTATCTACAGATAAATTCACCGTGGATTTGGGCTTCAACGTATAAATTTTAAGGGGACACAATTTAGTCCATAACACTGTGCTTTGCCAAAGTATTTGGAAAATACTTCAGAGTGGATAATTGAGTAGATAAAAACATGTGCTCCCTGAATATATGTTTTCTTTTCTATAAAACAATGTTTCACTCTGAACCTCACCTGCAACATCTCTGTATCAAAGCCCTTTACTCTGTCACCTGAAATCATCTCTTCTCTAATTTAATATCATCTGCTTTACTGTTTCACGGGAGGGAAAAAAAGACTACAATAGCATGATGTGTCATCAAATGGCAGTTTTTATAATCGTGCTCTAAAGGAATTCCCCTGGTGAAATGCCCTGTGAATCTAATCCTGGGCTCAGAATTCAAGGTCCAGGATTAATGAAAGATTTTCTTAAATCACTTCAATCTAGGTTACAAGGTAGGAGTTCTTTTTAAGATTTTTTTTTTTCTTGAGCATTACACACTGGGTTTGAGTGCTAGAGACCAAGGTTCTGGTCTCTAGACTTTCCTGCTAGCTTGTTTCAATAGAAATGGAATTCCAGGCATCCCAGCCCTGCAATATTATAGAGAATATTCCCTAAAACACTGTATGCATAACTATTTTAAAAATACCGAGATGGCATAGAAATAATACTGTTAAAATGAGCACTGAAGTATGTATTGGTGTGGAAGAAGAAACATCTTCAGAAGCCATTCTAGCTGCTAGAAAGCTACACCTTAAAAAGAAGCTTATTTTCTTATTAAGAAATATGTTAAGCTACCTACGGTTATGTGAATAGAAAACACCCACTGAGCAATATTCTGATGAATGTACAAAATTAAAATATTGAAAAAATATATATTGTCTTTGTAATAGTGTATTAAAGACATGTATTAATACTAAAAAGGTGCTAAAAGGTATTTGACAGAATTTAATATTCATTCCTGACAAATATTGAACATTTCTGTTTTCACATTAAAGTCAATATGCTATTTTAAGTTGATGCAGATGGGAAGAAAAGTAAAACAAAAGAGAAAAATAATGTTTTTAAGGATAGATACTAAAACAATTCTGGTGGGGTTAAGAGAAAAATACTATTTACAGATAGGTTTATCTAATTTAAAACTCAACTGAAAAGAACCAGGGTTGGTTAGGATTGCTGAATAAAAAATTAGTGTTCATACAATTATGGCTAATTGGAATAGTAAATACATAAATTTAATTCATAATTTCAGACTTGAAAAAATAGGGAAAGAAATTTTGCCAAGAAATGCACAAGGCACACAGTGAGAAAAATATAAAATCTTCCTAAATATCAACCAAGAAAACTTGAATATAGTATACTAAATTCTGAGATATCATTAAAAATGTTATCCAAATGCCAAGATTTAGTCTGTAAATTCCAAGCAATTTTAATTGAAAGTGACAATAAAAAATTATTGCTATGTTTTATTAGAAAGAATACACAAAGATTGTCAAGAGGCAACTAGAAAATTTAGAATAATAAAAATTTAAAACTGTATTATAAATTTCAAATATAATATGTTTGTTTTCTTCATATGACTAGCCAGTTTTCCCAGCACCATTTATTAAATAGGGAATCTTTTCCCCATTGCTTGTTTTTGTCAGGTTTGTCAAAGATCAGATGGTTGTAGATCTGTGGTGTTATTTCTGATGTCTGTATTCCATTGGTCTATATATTTGTGGTGATTTCTCAAGGATCTAGAATCAGAAATACCATTTGACCCAGCAATCCCAATACTGGGTATATACCCAAAGGATTATAATTCATTCTACTATAAGGACACATCTACTACATATAGATAAGCACATATATGTTTATTGTAGCACTATTTACAATAATAAAGACTTGGAACCAACCCAAATGCCCGTTAATGATGGATTAAATAAAGAAATGTAGCACATATACACCATGGAATACTATGCAGCCATAAAAAAGAATGACTTCATGTCCTTTGCAGGGACATGGATGAAGCTGGAAACCATCATTCTCAGCAAACTAACACAGGAACAGAAAACCAAACACCACATTTTCTTACTCATAAGTGGGAGTTGAACAGTGAGGACAGATGGACACAGGGAGGGGAACATCACACACAGGGTCTGTTGGTGGGTTGGGGGTAAGGGGAGGGAGAGCATTAGGACAAATACCTAATGCATGCGGGGCTAAAAACCTAGATGACGGGTTGATAGGTCTATCAAATCACCATGGCACATGTATACCTATGTAACAAACCTGCACGTTCTGCACGTGTATCCCAGAACTTAAAGTAAAATTATCTCTATCTATCTATCTATCTATCCATCCATCTATCTATCTAATTACAGGGTAACTTAAAACACTAATTTAAAAGGAAATTGAAAGAGGTATACAAGGGGTGGAAGAAAACTGCACTATCTTGCAAATATAAAATTATTCTAATTTTAAAACATAACTTAAAATTTACTTACCTTTAAAAGAATAACTCTTCAAAATACAGAAATAGAACTACTCTTGTAAAAAAATTGATAAGAAACCATTTCTAGAAACAGAATTATCACATAACAAACGTGACCTAAACAAATGGAAAAACAATGGAGTGTCTGACAATTGTATTAAGCAGTTAATTATTTGAGAGCAGTTGAAGAGAAATTCTCACCTAACATCATAATTAAAAAATATTAGTATAGATTTGAGAGTATCAACAGCATAATCAAGTGAATAATTTTATTAGGTTTTGAAATGTAGAAGGATTTCTGAGTAGAAAAATCATGGATGGAGATTGTAAAGAAAATGTGATCATTCTCAAAAACAATTTGTTATTTTAAGTTGATGATTGAAGAGTGTTTCTTCTCCGTTATCCAGTAATTTTAAGTTTGACATTGATCCTAAGGTTGAAATATCTATCATATTATTATTTCATATTGATGAAAGAAGTCAGCCTGGGCAACGAAGCAAGACCCCATCTCTACAAAAAAATTAAAATTAGCTGGGCATGGTAGGGTGTGTGCCTGTAGTCCAGCTACTTTGGAGGCCGAGGCAGGAAGATTGCTTGAGCCCTGTAGCTTAAGGCTGCAATGAGCTATGATCACGCCACTGCACTCCAGCCTGGGCAGCAGAGTGAAATTCTTTCTCTAAACAAACAAATAAATAAATAATTTTTTTAAAAACTTGATGAAATGACTAAATATTTCAAAATAATGGAATAGATAAGCCATGAATCAGTGTATAATTCTGCTGCCATCAAATTAATAGTCTAAAAATGGATTTCATAAGAAAGTAAACACTCCTTATTTGTATATGCAGACAAATAATACATATACTACATAACTTCAGTAAACATATTTCATTTGGTAAATTATAGAGCATAAAGAATATAATATCCTATTAAATAAAACACATGTATTATGTTGTATAATTCATATACATAGAAATTTATATACATCATCCCTATAAATAATGTTTGAATGAATCAAGCTGGATATTGGGTTTATGAGTACAACATTATGCATAATGTTCATTTTCTTTTTTTTTTCAAATTTTCAAAAATCATTTTTATTTTTAAAAGAAAAGGCACACAAAATGGGTTATTTCTTTACTTTAGAAAGATAGTAGAAAGCCCCAATCTAAGTCTCTTTTCTCTTACTTCCTCCTTTATTGGTCCCCATGACCACTTTGGCTGGATGAGAAGTTTCCCTGTCCACACCCCCGCCAGCCCCCACACACTTTCACAAGCTGCCAAGGCAGTGAGGCTTATTTTTTCGCTCAATGCTATCTACCCCGCACTTAGCACTGCATATGGCTTGCAATACGGTGCCATATGAGAATTTGAAGAATAAATGAATAAAGACAAAATGACTTTTCCCTTGCCAATTAAATAGAACCATCATAAGACATGTTCAGAGGTAGTGCAAACTCTGAGAAGAAAACAAAGCACGGCTGCAAGCGGTTGTGTGTGCTTGTCATCCCAACTACTCTGGATGCTAAAGCAGGAAGAGAGCTTGAGCCTAGGAATTCAAGACCAACCCAGGCAACATAGCAAAACTGCATGTCAAGAAAAAAAAAATAAAAAGAAATTAAAAAGGAAACAAAGCATGGAGTAAGTCAAAAGAGAATAATAATATTTAGTGTTTGGTGTGAATTCAAATCTCAAACCGACTTTAATTGAAAATCTGTTGTGAAATATCTGTTTGTTCATCATGACAATAAAGAAAAGAATGTTAGAAATGGCAGGAAACAAGAAATGGGAGGCAGTGGTTTATTCAGGAAAAAAAAATGGTAAGCTTAACTCTGGTCTTGAATGCAATTTTACACATGTATTATGAACATGCAGGAAAGAAAATAAAGCAATCACTGGGATCATACAAGGGTTCTCTAATCATTTAGTTGTTTTCTTTCATGTTGTGTGACAACTGCATTGAAAGAACGCTGTCATCATTTGGTAGCATGCATTGTCAGCTGATATAGTGAATGCTGCTATCCCAGTCCCATTTGTAGCCCAAGGAAGAGCTAAACTAATTGAACTTTAAAATCCTTCTACAGGAGCATACAGACGATTCTTTTTATTTTATTTTATTTTTTTATTTTTTGGAGCTGGCATGTAAAATAAAATCTATTTGCTATGTTTTATGTGCATTTCTTTTTTTTTCTCCCCCTTTAATATATTGCTCCTAACATTCCCGTTCACCATGGTCATAATCACTGAACTGAAAGACATGAATTAAACAAAAGGCCTACCTTAATGGCCCATGATCCATTCAGTGAAGAAGCCATGGAGGCATGTAGTTGAAATGCCCATGAGTTAGTCCATTTTCATTACTCTAAGGAATACCCAAGGCTGGATAATTTATTTTCAAAAAAGGACTTTACTTGGCTCATAGCTCTGTAGCCTATATGAGAAGCCTGAACACCACCATCTGCATCCAGTAAGGGCCCCAGACTGCTTCAGTTCCTGGTGGAAGAGGAAGAGGAGCTGAAGGAGAGAGCTGCCAGACTCTTTTCAACAATCAGTTATTGTGCGAACTAATAGAGCAAGAACTGACTCATTACCATGGTAACTACTGCACTAATTCATTCATGAGGGATCCTCCCCCATGACCCAAACACCTCACACCAAGTACCATCTCCAACACTGGGGATCAGATTGCAACATGAGATGTGGAGGGGACAAATATCCAAACTATATCACTATGCAGGTCATTATGTTAATGGAGAGTTAAAGTGAAATGGGAGGAGAAGAAAAACATGCCTTCATTTCTTTCCTCTTTTTTCTTCCTTTCTATTTATCCTTCTTTTTTCCTGTTCTTCTATTTATCATTTTTTACTAATATTCGCTAAAACTTTACAGTGTGTCAGGAACTCTGCCAGATTTTAAGAAAAGGGTGACAATCAGTGTGGGGACAGGGTAAGCCAAATGGCACTACTACAGTCAGGGAAAGTGATGCTTCCATTTTGCCTTGTGGGATAAAGTGAATCTCAAAAGATTGCAAATGGCTTCCACTGGAGGCATTATAGGTCCAGATGATCCTGGTCAAAAACATTTAAAGCCTGATGGGAAAGATTTGAGGAAAGATTTGTGAGAACCTCTTGGACTTTGTGGGATTGGAAATCATTACATTAAAAGTTTAAGATGTGTTTTCTGTATACTTAAATCTTTCATTTAGGTATTATGATGCAATTTTTAACATAAGTAAACCAGGGTTTGAATGAATTGAGATCACATAGGTAGAAAATGGCAGAGGCATGGTCCCAGTCCCAAATCTCCAGTTTCTCCAGTTGGGGAGCAACTTCTTACTAGATCTTGGAATAAAGGATAGCTAACTATGAGCTAGATGATGTATCAAGTTAACTAATAGTAATATCATCTAGCTCATAGTTAACATGATTCCAAGTTTGACAGGAACTAAGGAATGTAAAAAATAAGGAATGCCCAATTGAAGCACAGGCTTTTTTCAGTTCTATGCAAGAAATACATGTATAGTTTTGTTATTTCTGCTTAAAGGGTTATTGTTTAGCTACACGACTGTGACTTTAAAACACTTTATAATTTTATTTAATTTCATGCAAGTTATAGATGAGCAATTGCTAAGGAAAAAACAATTTAAAACATAGGTAAATCCTAAGTAATTTTAACAAAATATCATATCTACCTAAAAGGAAATAAAACTCATTGCATATATCAGTGCATCTATGGTATTGGGTTTGGTTCTGGACATCCCAGTCTGAGAGACATTAACCATGGTTTCCCATGTAGAAGATAAAGGATGGTGCACGACCTGAAAACTATCTCATGAGAAATAGTGAAATGATTGAGTCTGTTTACAAGAGAATAATAAAATCTTAAATAATGAGAATGATTAACAGAATACCCAGCTAGTGATTTTTAATCAGAAATTATAATTTTATAATACCCCTAAAGGTAAGTATCAGGCACAGAGGGACTAAGTGATTTGTACAAATGGCACAAAAGAAAGGTTAAGGGATTTTTCTGACCTTACAAAAAGGTTATTAGAATGTCTATCATTGTATTTTTCAGTTCATTTCTCTTCCCGCCACACTGTTCTGTTCCTTATGTTATATCCTCCTTCTCTCCTTGACTTTATATACTTGCTGTCATGTGAAATATAATAATTTTATCTGTATCTCTAGAAAATAGATTTAGATTGAGTCAGGGAATAAGTAAATTTAATGAAATACTTGCTATCAATTACAGATTTTCAATTATACCATTGGCTCCTTTAAAATACTATGGATTCCTTTTTAGCTGAAGTGTGTAATAAAACCTGGATCACCACTAGAAATTATCCTACTGGATACAGTACTGTGAATAGATAATGTTGAAGATCACTTAAAATTCCCATCCCCTGTTTTATCATTGAGTTATTATCAGGAAGAAGATTTAATTTAGAAGATTCACTAAAGCCAAGGAAAGCAAAAAACAAAAACAAACAAAAAGATGTTTCATCATATACAACACAGTTTTATGCAATAAATTGACTTCCATTAATAGTGCTTTGGTAATTCTTCATATTTCTGTCTGTGAGTGCCTTCTTACTGAAACAAGGACAAAAATTCAAGTCACATGCAATTTTTATTTCTTTCAATCCACTTTCAGAAAAGTAATTCCTCCTTTTTCCTAGCTGTCTAAATCTAACTGTCTTTGAAAACCAGTGAAATGCCATCATCTCTGTGCTGTTTATCTTCCAAAATTCAAATTTAGGGTTAAAAATTTCCTCTTCTTTCATGTATTTTATAGCTACACTATAGAATTTCACAAAATAAATTTTATTATAATTATTTGTACCCATGACTTTGTCCACTAATCTCTGTCATATTGTGTCAAGATCACATTGTATTTCTACTTTGATACAATACCCTAAACTTCATCAGTTCCAACTCAGCTCCTTATCTGTGACTAGTTTTTTAAAATTTAATATTATTTCAATCAAAATGAATATTAAAAAGTAAGATTTTTGACACATACCTGTCTAGCTTGATCTTCATCTAATTATCCCAATCAATTTAAGCTTTTTTTTCTCCTTTTTTTTTTTCCTGTTTTACTCTGAAGTTTTTGCAATATATAGGAATAAATACTTTGGAAACAAAAAAATGTGGTTCAACTTCCTAGTTATGCATTTGTACTTACTGTGGGTAAGGGTCTTCCAATTTTACTCATTTTTTATTTTGCTATTTGTAACACTTTCACTGTAGCTTTGGGAAAAGTCCTCAGAGATGTACCCTGTATATTGTGTACCTGTTCCACATATGTCATCCTTGTAAGGGTTCTAAGAACAGGACTTTTTCCAGTATAGCCATTATAATGTGGTAAATACGTTTCTACTGTTAAGTGAGGGCCAAAAGCATTATGACAATGTTGGTGCAAATTAGGCCCAAGAGCTCTCATCACACCGTGCTTTATCCATCTATTCCCTCTTTCCATCTTATGTGCCCACACCAGAATATCTACAACTCCGAAAGTTTGAAACCAGGACAGTTTCTACGTAATTGAAATATCCTGGAGAGAAGATATGTATTCTTCATATATACTAGACTACTAGAGATTGTCCATGACGTTAACATAATTACAGAGATTTTTATACTGATATTTAGACAATCCCCTTCCTCTTCTTAACATTTCTCCTTTTAATTCAGGCTGTGAATATTTTTCACAGCTCTAGTTACAAAGCAAACTATATTATTGCACTTTGAAACCAATCATTTGACCCCTGTTCAAAAATAAATAAACATTAATTGGCAGTTTTATTTTCATTCAAAATACTCTCTTCCTAATTAATTTGAGACTGAGATTCTCAGACACAGAGTTCTAACCTTTATGTCAAAAGCCTCAAATATATAAGATATCAGTAATTCATTATATATAGCATTATGCTTTCTTTGATAATGTTTATTTGTGTTTATTTTCTGCAGCTTTATATAAAGTTATACAACATCGTATTATTTTTGGCACACTTTTTTCATCCAGTGCAACAAGAATGTTTGTTACATTTGCTTTTCTTCAGAAGTTTCCTTTCAGTGAGATAATTACACACTCCTCTGACTGGTAATGATGAGAAAAACACTCAGGTTGCCAGATGGTATTATTCGTTACAGAGAAAAGAATATAATAGAAATGTTCCATCGCTGCGGGATCCACTATTAGTTGGCCAATGGATCTAAAAATCTACACTAGACAAATGTAAAGTGGAAAGAAGAAATTTCTAGCTCAAATTATTTACTATTTTTTAAATTCAAAAGATGTGAACATAATTTGAATATTCATGTAATTCTGCAATTATATTCTCCTTTATCACTATACCCACGTGACTTATTAAAATGCTTTAAACATGTTAAAATAATTATATGTTTACATTTGCAAATAACTATTTTATTCTAAATTATCCCGATTTTTCTTTTCCAAGTTGGAATTAACTTGTGACTATCTAATATATTTTATCTAATGCTCTGCATCTTGACAGCATTCCACTTACACCATCTCATTTAATTCTCATGAATCTCCTGGACGCCAGTTGTTTCTCTCACACAATGAAACGGGACTATGTAGGGGAAAAGAGTCCTGTCAGTCACACAGCTGGTAACTTACAAATGCAGTAGATGAAGCTAATTATAAATTCTCAGTGCTTTCTAATGTCATAGACTTTCCCTGGTTTAGAGAATTTGCCATCTCAAGGCATCTTTCAAAAATGCACAATATCCTACAAGAGACATGAAACTTAGTAAGACTATGAAAGATACAATAGCTTTTTTTTTGTGATTAACACCTCCTTCTGCATTTGCTCTTCTTTTTGATTATATAGTTGGTAATAAATCAACAATTTACTATATTCAGATAATTTTTATGTTAATAGAGGACACATCATTTGGAAGCCTTTAATATACAAATGAATAAATGATAACACAGGATTATAAAGCAAACTTAAAATACGTGTGGAGCATGAGCCAGGCACAGTGGCTTACGCCTGTAATCCCAGCACTTTGGGAGGCTGAGGCAGGCGGGTCACTTGAGCTCAGGAGTTTAAAACCGGTCTGGGCAACATGGAAAATCCCCAGCTCTACAAAAAACATTAAATCATGTATATATCCTGGGCGTTGGTGGCTTGTGCCAGTAGTCCCAGCTACTTGAGAGGCTGAGGCAGAAGGATTGAGCCCAGGAACCTAAGGTTGCAGTGAAACGAGATCTTGCCACTGCACTCCAGTCTGGGCAACAGAGTAAGAACATGTCTCAAAAAAACAAAACAAAACAAAACAGTGTGGAGGAATTTTACAGTACCATATTTGTCTCAACATAATAACAACATAATTCTGTTAAAGAATAAAATTATTTTATCATTTTTCAATTTTTTCTTTTTTTTTTTTTTAGATGGAGTCTCACTCTATTGCCAGGCTGCAGTGCAGTGGCTCAATCTCGGCTCACTGCAACCTTTGATTCCCTGGTTCAAATGATTCTCCTGCCTCAGCCTCCCAAGAGGCTGGGATTACAGGCACAGGACACCATGGCCAGCTAGCTTTTGTATTTTTACTACAGACAGGGTTTCACCATATTGGTCAGGGTGGTCTTGATCTCCTGATGTCGTGATCCACGCGCCTCCGCCTCCCAAAGTGCTGGCATTACAGATACGAGCCACCGCGCCTGGCCCGTTTTTCATTTTTAAATGTGAATTACCTCATCAGGTATTTCAGTGGTAGCTAAGTGAGAAATTCATACAGAGACAACTTTTGGGGCCGAGGGATAAGGAAAAGAGAGTATTTTTAACAACAGAATATTTTCCATGACAGCAAGCATTATAGTAAGCAGACAACGCTTGGGTTAGAAATAGATTATGATAACCTGTAGAGATCTGTTAAAAGCTAAAATGCAAGCACTATGTATTAAAACAATGTTAGACATTTTATGTGTATCATTGAATTTAATTTAATCTTGAAAACAACTCAGTGAATGAGGCATTTTTATCCGTCACCCCCATCCTACTGATTAAGAAACAGAGGCTTAGAAGAGGCAATTATATTGTTCAGTATTAAAAACTCTTCAAGAAACGTTGCTGAGACATCTGGATATCCACACGTAAAATATAAAGTTGCATTCCTTCCTCATAATATTAAAAAAAAAAAAAACCCTCAAAATGCATTATGAGCAACAACCGAGAGCTAAAACTACAAAATTCTTAGAATACAATACAGCAGTAAATCTTCATGACCTTTAGTTAGGCAAAGACTTCTTGAACATGATACCAAAAGAAGTGACCAAATAAAATTTAGGTAAATTGGACTTTATCAAAATCAAAAGTATTTGTGCATCAAAAGACATCATCACTAAAGTGAAAGGCAACCCACAGTATGGGAGAAAATATTTTTAAATCAAATACATGATAAAGGATATGTATCTAGAATATGAAACTAATTTTTACAACTCAGAAATAAGGCAAAAAATTGAAACTGTGAAAAATATATATTTATTTTAAAAATGCCCAATAAGCATGTGAAACCATATCATTTGTCATTAAGGAAATGCAAATAACAATCACAATGTAATACCACTTCATATTCACTATGGTTGTTATAATCAAAAAGGACAGTAACAGATGTGGATAAGCATGTGGAAAAAAGTGGAATCCTCATACATTGTTTATGAAAATGTAAGAAAACCTTGCTGCTTTGGAAAGTGGTTTAGTGGTTCTTCAATATGTCAACTATAATTACTACACTATGACCCAGCAATTCTACTCCTAAGCATATATATGAAAAATAAAACATAAGTCCATACGAACTAGTACACACATGTTCATAATGGCATTATTCATAATACTGAAAGAGTGGAAACAACCCAAATGTCCACCAACTGATGAATGGATAAACACGATGTGTTCTATTCATAGAATTAGATGTTATTTGGCAATAAAAAAGAAAGAGTGATACATGTCACAACATGGATGAACCTTGAAAACAGAGCAAGTGAAATACACCAGTCAGAAAAGACCACATACTGTGTTATTCTATTTCTATGAAATATCCAGGATAAGAAAATGGATAGAAACAGAAAACAAATTAATGGTTGCTCAGTACTGGATGAAAGGGGATATGGATTAAAAGTATGGATATGAGGCTGGGCGCAGTGGCTCATGACTGTAATCCCAGCACTTTGGGAGGCTGAGGTGGGTGGATCACAAAGTCAGGAGATCGAGACCATTCTAGCCGACATAGTGAAACCCCAACTCTACTAAAAATACAAAAATTAGTCGGGCATAGTGGCACATGCCTGTAGTCCCAGCTACTTGGGAGGCTGAGACAAGACAATCACTTGAACCCGGGAGGTGGAGGCTGCAGTGAGCCGAGATTATACCACTGCACTCAAGTCTGGGCAACGGAGTGAGACTCCATCTCAAAAAAAAAAAAAAAAAAGAAGTATGAATATGGGTTGAGGTGATGAAATAGTCTAAAATTGGATTGTAGGAATGGTTTCATGACAGTTGACAGTGAATTTTGTACAAATAATTGTACATGTTAATAGGCAAATGATATATGAATTGTATCTTAATAAAGCTACTAAAAACACAAACTGATGTGCTATGAACTCAAGAATTTTGACTTCAAATCACCTCCGTAAAAGATATGTAGAGATCTTTATTGAAGGTCTGTCAAAAAAACTATTTTTATTATCAAAGGGAAAAATTTTCCCCTTTGCACTTGACTTTCTGAGCCTATTGGAGGAAAACAACAAAAAAAAAAAACAACAACAAAACTCATGTGTCATGTCTGGTTCTATTAATTGGGAAACTGTTTTGTATTGATTTAAGGAAAGGTTAAGGTGTGCTATTGTACTGATTCTGATTGAAGAATAAAAACCATTGACTCAAGTGATGTGTGTGTATATGCACAAAAGTGTGTGTGAGATGTGTGGGAGAGACCTGTTTAGTATACAACGAAGTTGCAAGTAGAAAAGAAGCTGCATATAATTTGCAGAAACTTAACACCAGTTGCTATAGCTCTAGTTTCATTTTACAAAATGCATTGACATTTCTTTGAGAGATTTCTCTGAGTCTAGATTCTGCTAAGCGTTTGAAAACCTAAGAATAAGTGGCAGCCCATCTTTTATGTTTTACCTGGAATTATGTTATTTAGCTGGTGATGGCATAAGCAGTTCTCACTTTGACTTCACAATCATTTGAATGGCTGTGCTCACAATCAGTGTGTATCTACATCCTCACCATTTAACTCAAGTATTTTTTCTTTTTCTTGCAATATTAGTCAGAAGATGCTTATTAATTAAATTTGATAGTCAAAAGCCAGGGGTGACTATATTCAATAATAACTTAATCATATATTATAAAATAACTTAAATAATGTAATTGAATTGTTTGTAACTCAAAGGATAAATGCTTGAGGGATGGATACCCCATTCTCCATGATGTGGTAACTGTGCATTGCATGCCTGAATCAAAATGTCTCGTGTGTCCCATAAATTTATACACCTACTATGTACCGTCAAATTAAAAAGAAAAATGATTTAAAGAGTATTTTTTTAAAAGCCAAAGACCTCAGACCAACAATGCACATCACAATGTTTAAAAATCTCTGGATCATGGGAGACAGGACTCCCTACTGAAACACAAGTTGAAAGATGCACTTTGAGGTCTGTAACATTGTCCTTAACTGCAGTTATATCACTGCGTTTTTAATGATATTGACTTTACGTTAACAAAGAAGAATTAAACTCAGTGACTAGAGAGTCTTGATTCTATACATTCGTCATGTAGGCCTCTGGGCAAGGAGATCCCAAGGTTACTTCTTGTGATGCCTATGCCCTGTCTCATTTCAGATGAAGATGAAATCCCTGGAGCTTGGACAGCATGGACAATGTTGGAACTCTGTGTGCTTGCAGAGTATAATCCTGAATGAAACCTTTTTCCATCCTTGAAATTAGTCTTGCCCAAGTTTCATTCTAAGTTATTTGTCCAATTTCTTCTTTAGCGAAGAAGGTGATATAAAGGAAAGAAAGGAGGGGAAGATGCTGATTTATTTTAGGCACTTAGCTCAATTTACTTTTACTTGTTTGGGAAATTGCTTTTTCAGTGCAGAAAAAATGTGTTGCAGTGAAGTAATTCCATGGGTTTGATGACACTGCAGTGTGTTTCTTCCCTGTATCTGTTATAAGCATAAATGAAATGCAGAAGCTGCAGCATTATCATTATTTACTTCCTTTTATCGCTACTCTTTCTTACCTACTAGATTACATGTGTGTTGCTGAAGTTACTGTTTACACTTATTTAACAGTATTGACTGAAATAACCCAGAATATCCTCCGGTGAGGACTGATTTAGCTACAAATCACTGTTCCAGCTCTGAAATCATTAATCAGCCTTAGGCAAGATCCATTATGTGGGATTTCAGCGTAGAAGAAATATTAACAGCTCTCTGGAAGAAACGTTACCATCACATTGGCTGTGACTCCCTGCTGGAGCAGCAAATTACCCTCAAGTAATAATTATAATACATTAGTAGAGGTTTAATTTCCAATAAGTGCTGTCTGTTTAAGAAATGGCAATCTCAGCATGGCTCAGAGAACAATAGATCATGTTATCAGCAAGAATAAACCTACATGGAATTAAATGAATGATAATAAAAAATTCATTACAGTTTGAAAACTGTAGAAAAAAGAGAAGCCAATGTGAGTTCCTCGTTACATTTTTACAGAAAAACTTTGTTTATAGATCATCTCACTGGGTGATATTAGGCATGGCTGTGAGTTTTTCTTCTTAACTTTGGAAGATAGCAAATTGTTAATTTATTCGTTAATATCAATGACAAGTTATTAATAGTTTGTTTTTTTTTTTTTCTGAGGGGAGGAAGGTTTTAATGAGAGTAATGGAACTACAGGGAAAACTCATTTTTTACCTAAGTGTACTCAGTGCCCCACTTTTTCTTCAACATTAATATTCCAGTTAAAAACTTTCAAAAGCATAGAAAAATTAGGGTTTTAGAAGACTAGCTTATAAGATAATTCCACTTTAGACAGAAAAAAAAATTTATTTGGAGTTAAGCTTGTAAATGGTTTCAAAAGATAACTAGTTCCTATTAAGTTTTAGAATAGTCGGAGTTCTAGGAAGCCTGTAATATGCACTTCGAAATTTAAATAGAATCTCTGTTGCATACAAGTTACCATATAAGAGACCACTACTGTGTATGTTGTATTCTGTCTACCCTTTGGCTTAAAGTGAAAAATAATCATACATATGTTAATAAGACTTATTTAACTTTTAAGTGCAATGAAGATTTTATTTATAATGCTTTTTAAAAGTTTTACCAGCACTATTCATTTCTTCCCAAATTATTAAATACTAGGCAATGTCCACAAATATTGATGTGATAACAGCAATATTCCGAAATTTTGATGTTTGCTAGTATCTCGTGCTTAAGCAGTCTGTATTGTAAAGGACATTTTTATTCTAACAGCTGAACTAAGTTCTCTTATTGAACAAGTTCTAGCACACTGCATAAACCAGATTACGTAAGTGCCAGTGCTTGAAAATTGTTCTTCAAGTTCAGTGAACTATTGATTTAAGGAATTCAAGGTGATTCCATTACTGGGTAAAGAGATTCATATTTTCTTAACACTGTAGGGTTTGCAGTTTGATTTATGTTTCCATGAATGTATATGCTTAGAGATTTTCTTTTCCTTCTGTTTTACTGTTTGATGGATTTCATGTCATACTGTCAGATACCGAAACCAAACTGAAAGATAACTATTATAAGTAAATTCTGCCCCTATTTCATAATGAAATATGCAATAAGGTTGAATTTGTACAAAATTAAACAAAAACAATATCCTAATTCTATCTAATAAATCCAATGTGAAACCTAGCATAAGAAATTACCAGATTTCTACAAATTTGAAACAATCATAATGTTTCAGAGTTTATTTATATATAGTAACACTTTTGGAAATATACTTGTATTCCTTTACTTATAGATCTTTGGAAGGGAGGAATGTTCAGAATCATTTAGATAATTTTAAAAGTTAAAATCAGTTGCTAGCTCTAAAACATTCACAAATTGCTCCTTTTATAGCTGAATATGCAGCATCCTTAAAAATTATTTCAGAAATTCATTGCAAGTGAAGCAATGTGACAGATCCCAATCTTGCAGCCCCTATTCCACCCAGCATGCAATGTAATGATCTCCACTAATTACCTGAGACAATATACTACTCAGGCGTGGAACTTAGCAAAATGCTTTCACATTACCAGGTTTTTCTTTCTCAGGTTAGAAAAAAATGAAACATGGTTAAGAATGAAGTTTACTCCCTCATGCCCATATTCAAAAATTAACCTTCAATAGTTAGAAAAAAAAAACTGCTCCTGGGCACTTATCTAATACACACACACCACCCCCCTCCCATACCAGGAGCTTAATGATTTTACATAACTAGTTATTGCTATACAAAAATGTGTAATTTCATGGCATTCTTTCTTTTAAAATAAAATTTTGGCTATTTTCTATTTAAAAATAATTCAAGGGTTTTAACCGTGAGGTCATTAATTAAAATTAGTAGACTTCTCAGATACCTTCTACTTGAATGCATAGCCCAGAAATATATATTTGTACTTGTGTAATGAAATATAAACCTCAAACTTTTAAAAATACATTTAAAAAATCTAATGAAAGTGAAGTAGTCATGCTTCCTAAATATCAGAGAGTTAAAATACTTGTGAATCAGTGAAGGAGTAAGGTATTTGGCATATACTAAATGTATAATGATGCAATCTCAAGACAAAACTTTCCAGAGCAACAGTGGATGAGGATTAGTAAATGCTCCATTCCAGAAATCAGTGGAGAAGAGAGACATTGTGAATAAGATATCGATGAACAGTTAGTAGTACGTATTATTTAACCCCAGAAACTCTATGTGGCTGCCCAGTGTGTTTTGTAGGAATTGCTAAAGCAATCAACATAGTCATCCACATAATGTAAAATATGGTTGTCAAGGACTCACACTATAACATGATTCAGCTATGGTTATTACAGAGCAGGAAATAGTTAAGCAACTCAATTTTACTCTAGACCCTGTCATTTTCCAGCTTGTGTCTTAGGGCAAGGCACCAACATGCTATGAGCACCTTTCTTTACCTCTTAAATGGAATAAAATACATGAGTTGGATATTACCTGTTCTGTAAAAATCAAAAGAGAAGATACAATGTATTATTATTAATAATACCAAATATCAAAAATAATTACAACAATATTAATAGCAACAGGGTTTCTTTTGCACTCACTGAGTCAGTAAGTTAAATGGAATTCATGTATTTCATTCATTACTTTTTCACAACTGTAAGGTATTTCATATGACCATTTCCATTTCAAGTGAAGGTAATAGAGAAAGAGTAAGCTATTTACAAAGGCCATACAGTTAGTGAATGAGGCAGGCATATTAAGGTCTCTCCAACTCCAGAAGCCAAGCCAATAAACAGTCTTTGTTGCCCGTCCTGCCCCCTCCTCCCTTCCCCCTAGGTTGGGTGACTACACCTGTATTGTTTATATCCTTCCAAGATGGCGTTCATCATAGGACATTCTTGCTATCTGTTTACTGTTTGTTCCTCAAGGAGCTTGCTTGCTAGTTCAGTGTTCATGTAGAATAGATGAGGCAATGAATACTCAGAACGTGTACAGACATGTGATCTGGTGTTATATTGGACCTCTACATAGCAAACACAGAAAAAGATTATACTTTAAGTGTAAACAGTTTAACTAACAGAAAGAGTCTCCTTGTTCTATTTCTTATATGTTAGGTAAATGAGTCTTCATAATTTTACCTTTGGCAACATCTTTATGTAATATTTTCCAGATAGCATTTACATAATAAATTCCCATCTGGACTAATGAAGGAATAGAAGGGCAAATGATGATTCCTCATAAACCTCCATGATTTCTAGTTGTTATAATCATCAATTAAATTAAAATGTGACTTAAATAATATATGGATAATATTTCTACTATCCAAGTAATATTCCCAGGAGATCTGTCCTCTGCCAATAGGACACATCACTGTGAATAATAATATTCAATTAATGTATTAGAAATTTAGTGTGGTAAATAATCTACATAATAGACTGGTCCCTGGTTACAAGGCATTTTTTTTCTAATTAAAATTTTTGGAAAAGACAAATTAAAGTTGACATCATTCTTATTATTTTAACTATGTAGTGAAAGAACACTGAATTTCTTCAATATGCATCCTCTTTAGAGGAAGAAAGAAAAGGAGATTTCTTTATTGTCTGTGACATTCCTAACTCTTTTGAAAGTGTGAGATTTCATCAGGTTAGAAATGAACACATGCTCTAATTTGGATTTGCAAATTTTCCACTTTTCTTCATCAATATGCTTATTGTCTTCTAATTTCCTAAAACTATACCTGGAAGTTTAGTGATGAAAGAATGGTGACATCATTGTATTCACTGAGGAAATGAATGATGGCCATGTGCTTTTAGTATGCCTAGAGGCATGTGTTTTAAGGTACTGTAGTTATGAATTTTATTTGCAACACGCAGCTGGTGATTAATGTGCATATGCCTCGTGTGAACTCCCATGGATAACCTCAGCTGTACTCCATGAACTTGAAAGTTTAACAGGGATATACTGATTTTTTAGTTTAATGGAAAATGACTGTTTAATATAAAATAATGCATTCATTTCTTGTAGTTACCTTTAAGGATACAGACCTCTAAAACTCAAGCCTTACGTGTATTCAAAGTGATTAAGAATCAAACGAGGTAAGGAGACAGCTTTCTAGCTGATGTAGTAAAGGTAAATAAATAAGCTCATAATCTTTGCAATTCCTAAATGATGAAAACATATGAGTACATTCTTACTATTTTTGTTGTTCTTTCCTCCTTCATTTGAAAATATCTAGTATTAAGGAGTTCAAATGCTGTAGTAGAAAAAACACTTTTGGGTTTTACCTTTAGGTTACTGCCTTCTCTTACTAAGTAATAAAAACAAAGATTTTTAAGGTGGTTGCAAAGTACATTTTCTGGTTTAATTTTAATTCTTCCAGCACCACTTAGAATGGGCATGCTTTGAATGCTTTCAGAGAATAGAAGTAAAGCTTTCATTAGATACCATTCACTCATTGTTTATGAATCCTTGATTCATATGATTTGTAGAATTGAAGAGTGAAGAAGATGAATTTGTTTCAATCTTAAAAAATACTTTTAATTTTGGAATTTTTGTCTTTGTATTAATATTGTTAAGTTTATTATTTATATGGTTTTTGATAGTAGCAGTAACAGCTTCTCTATGAAGCTATTCAGTAATATTTAACGGCTACAAACACTTCAAAGAAAAATTGTGTATATAGAACATGCTCCTGTGCACACTAAGAGTTTAGCATCTAAGAAACAATTTAATTTTTTTTTTTTTTTACAATAAATGTTGGTTTGTTGAGGATTTTTCTAAATTAGGTATATTAATGTAGATTCGTTCAAGATTCAGTGAAAATACCTACTGCTTGTGGCTAACTGGAGAAACAATGTTATAGATTATGTTTGCGTCTTTCCCAAAATTTTACATTAAAATCCTAATCCCGACCCCGCCATGATGATGGTATGGGAGGTGAGCCTTTGGGTAATTACGTTTAGATGAGGTCACAAGTTTGGGCACCTCATGATGGATTATTGTTCTTATAAAAAGGGAGACATGCACACACTCTCTACTTCCAACAAAGATCATGTGAGGACATCACCAGGAAGAGGGCCCTCACTAGAACCTAACCACGCTGGCACCCTGATCTCGGACTTCCCAGGGTGTAAAGGAATTTGAATTGTCTAAGTCACTCAGTCTACGGAATTCTGGGCATCTCAAACTAAGACAAACAATAATGTGCAGGCAGTTTACAAGAATGAAGAGATAGTTATACAAGCAGCCTTTGGGAGGAACAACTTCAGGAGGCACCTTTATACTGCTCTCTCCCTTATTATCTGTGTGCCTCCATTGAAGCTTTTCCAGTCTCTATCCTAGTGCCATGTTCTGAATGTTTGTGTCTTGACAAAAATTCATATGCTGACATTCAATCCCCACTGTGATAATATTAGGAGGTGAGGCCTTTGAGAGGTGATTTGGTCGTGAGGACTCTGCTCTCCTAAATGGGATTAGTGCCCTTACAAGTGAGGCTTGAGGAAGCTGGTTTGATCCTTTGACCATGTGAGGACAACTAGAAAGCGTGTCTATGAGGAATGGGTCATAAGCAGATACTGAATTTCAAAATTTTATATTTTGAAATCAAGACGTCTGTTGACTTCTTGATCTTGGACTTCCCAGCCTCCATAACTGTGAGCAATACATTTCTGGTGCTTACAAATTATTCATTCTAAGGTATTTTCTTATACTAGCCTAATCAGACTAAGGCATTTATCTTGAGACAGAGTGTGTGAACTTTTTGCTCAGGTATTTATGGTTAGGGGACAGGGTCAGTGGCATCAATAAAACCAATGCACAAATCAATATATATGTATCATCTAATCTAATTTGTGTTTTTGTGTTTGCATCAGCCAGCAGCATTCAACTGCCATTTATGCACTTTTTTGTCAGAATTTCTATTTTTAATTAGTGTCTGGAGGCACTTCAAAATTATTAAGATGGAAGACACTAACATATATTGATTATCAATCTATATTAGGATATGAAACAGATTGTATTGCTAAATATACCACTGATGCAGTCTAGTCTGTCAATGAGAGAAATACTACTATTTGTAATTATTAGAATGAAAACATGCACTTAACTACTATTAGAATTTAGTTGTTTTTCTCCCTCAAAGAAGGCATGCATTTTTATTCTCCATATTATTTCAAAGAAAAATATTAAATCCATGATATAAAACATAATATGCACTTATCTATTGTATAACTTACCACACTGTGGATACTTATGTGACTTGCTTACCACCAAGGGTCTAGAGCAAGGTCTTAATTTGAAGATACTCTGTATTATCTTCTCTATATTTTTAGTACTTACAAGAGTATTTGACAATACATTAGAATTCCATGCCTTTGTTGAAATGTTGATGTTAAAAACAGCAAGTGTCTGGCCAGAATCTTCATTCAATAAGATGTTCCTTATTGAGTAAGCACATTCTGTGTGAAGAATCTGGGTAAGATGCTGCTCAGGTAATAGATGTTAAGCAAACTGATATGGCCCATGGCCTGAGGCTGGTGGAGCACATAAAATGCAATCAAAAAGTCCTACAAATAAGTGGAAAATTAGAGTTATAAGGTCTCTGAACAAAAGCTACTTTGTTCCATGAGCAAAATTCATGACAGGATATTTAGGGCTGTAAACTAATAATTTCCTGTCAATAGCAAACATATTGCTTATAGTAGTTTAATTTTCTGGTGACTTTTGCCTCAATAATATTTATTGGCCATTTTGCATTATCTTATTTATTAAATATTAGAAAATTGCATGCTTACTGTTACAACAATGAGAATAAAAACACTGAGAATAAAAAAGTACTGATGAGGAATATATTATTTTATTAGTGTTTGAATTTGTTGAGAATAATTATCAGTTCAAGTTTGTGTAAAATAATTCATGTAAATAGTTATTTTTAAATTAGTTTTCTCAGTGGTTTTGATATCCTATACTGCTTTGCTGCTTTCTGTGTTCTTTAATGGATCTGAAGATATTTCTAAAGTTATAAAATGTAAAATCCAGTGAAATTAAAATACTTCAGTCTTAATATCCCCAAAGCATATACATAAAAGTATATATATGCATGTGTGTATATATATATGAGACACATGAGTATAAATATATACAAATATGTATTTAAAGTTTGTGTTAGTCCATTTTCACGCTGCTGATAAAGACATACATAAGACTGGGCAATTTACAAAAAAAGAGGTTTAATGGACTTAATAGCTCCACATGGGTGGGGAGGCCCCACAATCATGGCGGAAGGTGAAAGGCACATCTCACATGGTGGCAGATAAAAGAAGAGAGCTTGTGCAGGGAAACTCCCCTTTTTAAAACCATCAGATCTCATAAGACTTATTCACTATCGTTGACAACAGCATGGGAAAGGCCTGCCCCCATGATTCAATTACCTCCCACTGGGTCCCTCCCACACATGTTGGAATTTAAGATGAGATTTGGGTGGGAACACAGCCAAAACTTATTCTGACCCTGGCCCCTCCCAAATCTCATGTTCTCACATTTAAAAACCAATTATGCCTTCCCAATAGTCTCGCAGAGTCTTAACTCATTTCAACATTAACTCAAAAGTCCACAGTCCAAAGTCTCATCTGAGACAAGGCAAGTCCCTTCTGTCTCTAAGCCTGTAGAAGCAAAAGCAAGTTAGTTGCTTCCTAAATACAATGGAGTTACAGGCATTTGGTAAATACAAGCCATTCTAAATGGGAGAGACTGGCCAGAACAAAGGGGCTACAGATCCCATGCAAATCCTAAATCCAGCGGGACAATCAAATCTTAAAGCTCCAAAACGATCTTCTTTTACTCCATGTCTCAGATCCAGGTCACACTGATGCAAGAGGTAGGTTCCCATGGCCTTGGGCAGCTCCACCCCTGTGGTTTTGCAGGATATAGCCCTACTCCTGGCTGCTTTCATGGGCTGATATTCAGTGTCTTTGGCTTTTCCAGGCACACAGTGCAAGCTGAAGGTGGATCTACCATTCTGGGGTCTAGAGGATGGTGGCCCTCTTCTCAGAGCTCCACTAGGTGATGCCCCAGTGGGTACTCTGTGTGAGAGCTATGACCCCACATTTCCCTGTCCTAGCAGAGGTTCTCCATGAGGGTCCCAGCTCTGCAACAAATGTCTTCCTGGTCATTCAGGCATTTCCATACATGCTCTAAATCTAGGCAGTTCCCAAACCTCAGTTCTTGACTTCTGTGCACCTACAGGCTCAACACCATGTGGAAGCTGACAAGGCTTGGGGCTTCCACCCTCTGAAGCAACAGCCCAAGCTCTATACCTTGGCCCTTTTAGTCATGGCTGGAGCAGCTGGGAAGCAAGGTACCAAGTCCCTAAACTGCACCCAGCACAGGGAACCTGGGCCCAGCCCACAAAACCATGTTTTCCTCCTAAATTTCTGGGCCTGTGATGGGAGGGGCTTCCTCAAAGGTCTCTTTTATCTAACATAACCTGGAGACATTTTCCCCATTGTCTTGGTGATTAACACTTGACTCCTTGTTACTTATGCAAATTTCTGCATCCAGCTTGAATTTCTCCTCAGAAAATGGGATTTTCTTTTCTATAGCATTGTCAGGCTGCAAATTTTCCAAACTTTTATGCTCTGTTTCCCTTTTAAAACAGAATGCCTTTAACAGCACCAAAGTCACCTCTTGAAAGCTTTGCTGCTGAGAAATTTCTTCTGCCAGATACCCTAAATCATCTCTCTCAACTTCAAGGTTCCACAAATCTCTAGGGCAGGGGCAAAACGCCACCAGTCTCTTTGCTAAAACATAACAAAAATCACCTTTGCTCCAGTTCCCAACAAGTTCCTAATCTCCATCTGAGACCATCTCCACCTGGATCTCTTTGTCCATATCATTAACAGAATTTTTGTCAAAGCCATTTAGCAAGTCTCTAGAGAGTTCCAAACTTTCCCACATTTTTCTCTCTTCTTCTGAGCCCTCCAAACTCTTCCAACTTCTGCCTGTTACCCAGTTCCAAAGTCACTTCCACATTTTCAGGTATCTTTTCAGCAGCACCCCACACCTGGTGCCAATTTACTATATTAGTCTATTTTCATGCTGCTGATAAAGACGTACGTGAGACTGGGCAATTTACAAAAGAAAGAGGTTTAATGGACTTACAGTTCCACATGGCTGAGGAGGCCTCAGAATCATGGCAGAAAGTGAAAGGCATGTCTCACATGGTGTCAGACAAGGGAAGAGAACTTGTGCAGGGAAACGTCTCTTTTTAAAATCATCAGATCTCCTAAGACTTATTCACTATAATGAGAACAGCATGGAAAATACCTGCCCCCATGATTCAATTACCTCCCACCAGATCCCTCCCACAACATCAGAATTCAAGATGAGATTTGGGTGGGGGCACAGCCAAACCGTATCAAGTCTTATTTGAATTTTAGCATTAAGACTATTTTATTAAAAGGAAATAAGCTTTTACTAGTCTACAGATAAGGACCTCTCTGTGTTCTGGCCCTTATGACAGTTCTGGATCTTATAACGACACAGAATTGTTCTGTTACTTTTGAAGTGCCTCTACAAGGAGAAAACTTCTCAAAATAGTCATCTGTTACCTAGACATGTTGTCACAGACTTGGTATTGCATAAAGAGATTCCAGTCTAAAAGATCTTAGATTTTTCTTTATTTTTTGTGAACTCACTTGCTCAATTAAGTGTATTATTTAGAGTTATCTATAATGTAATTGACCTTTTTGTCATCAGTTTCACTAGAATGTAAATATACAGTTAACTGGTTTTCCTTATTACTATTAATCTTTACAATTATCTTTATAAGCAAGCACTCAAGTTCATTGATAGGGAGGTGATTCAAGAACTCTGGAGACTGAGTTCATATTCACTTACATAAATTATTTTTAAAGGAACCACACATAAATACACTTAATTATCTGTGGTATGAGGAAAACTAGTGAGCTTATGTAAATATCCTTATCATTAGAAATAAGCAAAAACTATGCAAGACATAATATTGTAGTAAAATCAATTTAATGAAAAGTACATTAATAAAAAATCTGTGTTAAGATTGCTCCAGGATACAAAATTTACCATTATACAATGAAGAAATGAAAAGATACAAAGTTAATATTAATCAAGCAAGCAGCAGCACAGGAAGTATATTAACCAGGGCAGGCTATTTAAGACCGCAATCTTTTACAAACCAAGAAAATAATTAAGTGCAAATAGTTTATATTCATTAAGTATTCCAGGAAGAACCTTTGTTTTGCCAAAAGTTGTTACTCTACTTAAAATTATAATAGGCATTTGGGAACAATATAATAATGTTTGTTTAAAAAATAATCAAGTTTGTTTTAATGCAAACTCTATGCAATGTTCTTAAAAAGTAATCATCCAAATGACAGTATAAAATCAATTATGTGTTTCATAATGCACTGTAAATACCCTTATGATTTCAGAAAGACTGGAGGTATCACAATAAGAGCTGGAGTTGATAATTGACTTTTGTTACAAGGAGTATATTAAATATGAAAGATCCAAAAGAGAAAAAATGAAAAGAAAAATGCCCCAAATAAAAAAGACAGAGATTACAGCAATTAGGAAATTAAAGGTAAGGAGTTTAGGCAGTGGTCAGCAATGACATTAGGTATAAAATATGATGCAAGGTATTTGAACACTTAAATAACTAGGAAAATAAATTTAGCCTTTATTCATATGCTTAGAAATAGAACATACAATTATACTGTATTTCAATAAGAGAGTAGAGGAATATGCAAAATTCAAACACTTTGACAATTTAAACTGGACATTGATTGGATCATATCCAGTCTCATGCATCTGGCTTCCAACATGTGACTGAGAAAGTTTATCCACCTGTCTTTTTTAATTTTCTGATGCTTTAACAAAATACCACAGACTAGGTAATTTATAAAGAAAATAAGTCTATTTTGCTCACAGTTCTGGAGGCTGAGAAGTCCAAGAGCATGGTGACAGCATCCAGTGAGAATCATCCCATGGCAGAAGGGTGGATGGTGGAAGCAAGCACAGGAGGCAAAAAGAGAACATCAAGTTGGATTCATCCTCTTATCACAAATCTAGTCCCGAGATAACTAACTCACTCCCCATAATGGCATTAATCCCTTCATGAGAGCAAAGTCATCCTGGCCTGATCATCTCTTTACAATCCTACCTCTTAATAATGTTACAACAGCAATTAACTTTCCAGCACACAAACCTTTGGAGGACACATTTAAACCATAGCCCTACATTTATATTCTTGGTTATGATAATATGCATATTAATGTCCAACAGTTGATAGCCTGAAAATTTTAAAACTCAACAGTAATTGATTTGCTAGCTTTGTTGGGAGACGAAGAGATGGTGCTTCCTATATAAATATCCTATATATATAAATGCTTCAGTGAAGATGGTATAATACAGAGAAAGTATTTTAGGTGGAGCCTGTAAAGGGGACTGAGGTAGTGATTCTGGCAAAATTAAAACAAAGCAGAAAATATGTTTCTTTTCCTAAGAAATGTCAATACCACACCCCCAAAAAGGAAAAAAAAAATTGAGAAAAAAGTAATAAAGTTGTGTAATAGTTGCCTAGAGTCTTTGTTATTGGCCACTTTTCCACTGTTTCCTTTGTTCACTGTTAGCTTATCTTTACCAGCATCTCTTTATGTTGACATGGCTGCATGGCTGAATTTTAGCCAGCGGATTCTAAGCTGAATGATAAGCACTGTTTCCAGTCTTGGCCTATAAACATCTTCTTCTGTCCAAGTGGTTCTCAGTTGCTGGACATTTTGTTCCCTGAGGGATACATGGCAACATCCAAAGAAATTTTGGATTTTCATGTTGGGGAGTAAATGACTTGCATTTAGTAGGAGTCAGTGATCCTGCTAAATATTTTATGCTAAGCAGGACAGTCCCCACAAGAAAGAACACTCTAATCCAAGTGCCAGTAGTACTGAAGGTGAGAATATCTGACCTACTCTATTTTCCATTTACTGTCTGTATATTTGGTGTTTAGAACAAATTAGTTCTGGAGATCTGCTGTACAATATAGTGCAATACAGCACTGTACACTTAAAAATTTAAGCAGTTAGATCTCAAGGTAAGTGTTACTCCTCAACACACGCATACACAGCAAAGAGATAAAAGGAAATTTTGAGGAGTGATGAATGTGTTTATTACATTGATTATGGTGGTGGTATCATGGGTGTATTAATATGTCCAAACTAGTGAAACTGTATACATTAAATATATGCACTTATTTGTATCAATTTTACCTCAATAAAGTTACAAAAAGAAATTGTTTGTAAGCAAAAACTAAAGTTTTGTTATAGTTTTGTCATTTTATATATATATATATACACACACACGTATTTCATACTATAGTAGTAACCATATCTTAACTAATAGAAAAATAAGTACATTGATTGTAGGTATGCATGTATTATAATTTCTCTAGTGGAAGATGACCAGAAGAATTTTTAAAAGAAAAAAAAATAAAACCTGCTACAATGTAAAATAAAGATTCCATTTTATTAGTAAGATTGGCAATTTTCATTTTGAATGATATCTAACCTGTTGAAATGAAAAACGGGAGGAAACAACACCTAAGTTACTGAGGAAAGTGCAAATAAAAAGTCTAGAGCTTATTTTTAAAATGTATAAAAACTTTTAAAATATGTACAGTTCACATGAAATTTATACCAAGGAAATACTTATGAACTCTGCCTTAGTAATATTTATTTATTTATTTATTTATTTTGATTTATTTTGAGATGGAGTCTCACTGTGTTGCCCAGTCTGGAGAGCAGTGGCACGATCTCGGCTCACTGCAAGCTCCGCCTCCCAGGTTCCCGGCATTCTCTGCCTCAGCCTCCCCAGTAGCTGGGACTACAGGCGCCCACCACCATGCCCAGCTCATTTTTATTTATTTTTTTTTTTGGGATGGAGTCTTGCTCTGTCGCCCAGGCTGGAGTGCAGTGGCCGGATCTCAGCTCACTGCAAGCTCTGCCTCTTGGGTTCAGGCCATTCTCCTGCCTCAGCCTCCCGAATAGCTGGGACTACAGGCGCCTGCCACCTCGCCCGGCTAGTTTTTTTGTATTTTTTAGTAGAGACGGGGTTTCACCTTGTTAGCCAGGATGGCCTGGCTCTCCTGACCTCCTGATCCACCCATCTAGGCCTCCTAAAGTGCTGGGATTACAGGCGTGAGCCACTACGCCTGGCCAGTAATATTTATTACAGAAAGAGCCTGCAAAGCACTGTAATTCCTGAGAATATAAGAGTTTAATAACCCCCTGTGGTATAAATCAATATGATTACATAATTTCCACTATTAAATGTATTGGTATTTTAAAATGGCACATTATAATATATAGAAATATATAGAAGAGAGCTAGAAAGAATTTATAATCTAAGAAGAGAACAGTGGTTATCTGTAGGTGGTAGAGGCAGCTTTCTTTTTTATTCTTATCTCTATATTCTTAATGTTATTTAAAAATATGATACTTTTGCAATCATGAAGTCTTATTCTGATGAAAACAGACTTTAAAGAGCTACTGGGTCTGGGCATGGTGGCTCACACCTGTAATCCCAGTGCTTTGGGAGGCTGAGGTAGTGGGAATGCTTGAGACCAGGAGTTGGAGACCATCCTGGGCGACAACATAGCAAGCCTCTGTCTCGAATACAAACAAACAAACAAAAAGCTGCTGGGTCTACATCTTGATTAAAGGCTTACAGTACGGGATCTTAGAAAAGCACTCCTGGACTTTTCTGTTAGGGCCACCCGCCAATGTCTCCTTCCTTTTCAACCTTTTTTCTTTTTGCTTAACTCCTGTCACACACATTTCGGCTGGTGGTTATAATAAAAAAGACTAAGAAAAATGGCTTAATTAAGAGTGAAAATCAATGCATGAAAGTATTATGGAAGTGTTATAACCAGATTTATCATGTACAGCCTACTTCATAATTTTGACCTATTTCTGTGCCATAGCATAATTACTGAATGTTAGAAATAAACTCAGCTGCTCATAACATGAAACCAAAATCACAGTTGCTGAAACAATAGAGAATGTATTTTCCTCATATAAGCTGAAATTTGGAAGTGTGTGGTTATCAAGTTTTGGTGCTGGGCTACACATTAAAATAAAGGATCAGCAAAGTTTTTCCTTAAAGTTAGTTCCACGGTATGAAATCTTCATTAACATATATCTGCAGGTGATATGAGGGACAAATGATAAAAGTTCATGCAGACCAAATCTGCCATTTAGACAAGGTTTGCTGAGAACAAGACCCAGTGACTTCTGCTTACACTTCATTGGTCAAATCTAGGACACATGGCCACCTTTAGTTGCAAGAAAGACCAGGAAACATAGCCTTTTGGTTGCATATATTACCATGCCTGTCCTTCCTTATTAAACAAGAAGGGGAGAACATATATTGGGTGGGCAACTAGCTGTGTCTGCCACAAATACATATTCTTTCTCTTTTCCCAGAAACCATCTCACTGGCCAGTTCTACCCTTACGATATCACTAATTTTGAATTTGGATATGTATGTTTAATCTTTTAAAACTATTAGTGTTTCCCTTCAGCTTCAAATGAGAGAAAAAATAATTTTTCTTTATTCTTCTAGTAACAGTTACTGGGTTGAAGTTTCATCTTACAGTCTGCAAAATTAACTGTATTTTGACCCATCCACAGATCTGTTTAAAGAGAAAGTATATTACTATGCTGTATTTGAGAATGGATTCTTGATGAAAAATGGCTAAAGGAAAAAAATGTAATTTTATTCTCATCAGCCAGAGGAAAAGAGCAAGTGTTATGATAACACATTTGAAGACCTATACCAGTAATGAATCCTGGTGCCTCAAGTGAAAGTAAATACTTGCTGTATTGAAAAAATATGGAGGTAACTTAAAGCTGAATACAAAATCAAACTATAAGAAAGAGAAAGAGAAGAGAGAGACCAAGAGAGTAAAGAGAGAGGAATCGAAAAAAGATGAGAGGAGGATGGAGGAGAAAAGAGTAACGAGTGGAGATACAGCTGAGATGACAGATAGAAAAAGACAGATAAACAACAGACACAGCTGCTATGATTTGAATGTCCCTTTCAAAGCTCATGTTGAAACTTATTCCCCAATGTGGCAATATTGAGAGGCTGGGTTAAATCTTGAAGGCTCTGCTCACATTCACAGATTAATGGGTTACTGGATTAATGGGTTATCATAGGAGTGAGACTGATGACTTTAAAAGAAGAGGAAGAGAGACCCAAACTAGCACACTCAGCTGCCCTCACCACATGATGCCCTGCACCTCCTCAGGACTCTGCAGAGAGTCTCCATCAGCAAGAAGGCCCCCACCAGATGGAGATCCTCAACCTTGGACTTCTCAGCCTCTATAATCATGAGAAATAAATTCCTTTTCTTTACCCAGTTTCAGGTATTCTGTTATAAGCAACAGAAAACAGATTATGGCCATGTAACAATAGAGATTTTAAAAAAGATAAATTCCTTTTAATTTTTTATTTTAGATTCAGGTGTATGTGTGCTTTTTTGTTACATATTGCATATTTATGGTGGGGTTGGGCTTCTAGTGTACCCATCACCCAAATAGTGGACATTGTTTCTTCAATGGGATTTTTATAAAACTTTAATTATAGAACTAAAGTTAGAAAGATTAGATTAAAAGATTTACTATTTCTATAATAAAAAGTATAAGCTGATAATAAAATAAATTAGAATGACTAAGTAGCACAATTTAAATGAGGAATACAGAGGGAAATGTTCAATTTTTATTGAAAAAAATGACAAAGTGGTATTTTTATATTTGCTGAGCAATTATGGCTTTTATAAAATCATAAATGATTTGAGGAATTATGATTTTTGTTTCTTTATATGATCTAAATGTTCTCTCCCTCCTTATAATACAAAGAATGAAATAATCACTTTGATATTAAGAGCATTTATTTCCAGTTTCTTGATACGACCTAAATGTACATCTGAGTGGGAAAAAAAGCCAAAGCAAATGAAGTGAATTACTGGCAGTGATTATTGTCAATCTGTAAATCAGACATGGGGCGTATTTATCCTTATAACATACTTCAAATCTTCAGGGCAAAGAAGTGAATAGATTCTTAAAATTCCATGAAGCTTTTAACCACTACATTGGAGGCCTGGACAAAAATCTGTTCATTCTGGATATCCTAGCACTCATCCAGCTAAGAAGGTAACTATTTATAACCACCTAATTATTTAGTATCACTTAGACTTTTAAAGCAGAATCCATATTAGTGCAAATCAGAATAAATAAGTCTGAACACGCACGGCCTCCAGTGTCAGGAAGTAGAACATAGGAGATCCAGTGCCCAGGCCAGCAGGCTGCTCATTCCTAACTATTGATGGTGGAAATTTGATTTCCAAAGTGTCTCACATTAAGCCCCTCACCCAAGTCACTGATTTTACTTAGAGTACAATTCCAATATTCTACCCTGTCTGTGGAGAGCTGGACATTCACTGGGGTGACCAGTCTAGCAAGGAGGAGCTATTCTCTCTGCTGAGATCTGAGGAAATGATGGGACAACCAGCCACAGAGAGGAATTATCCTCTGCTGAGAGCTGGACACTAAATAATTAGGTGGTTATGACTTTCAGCTCTCAACACACAAAGACTAGAATGCAGAAATTCAAGAAGAAAAAAGAAGAAATTTGGGGGGCATAATTTACTCTGAATTCACAAATGCAAAAGTCTGTGTTCACAAAGAAAGTGCACATTACTTAATTGAAGTACCTCTTATACATTCTGTGTAGAAGGACTAATGTGTGCAAGGATCCTGATACAGGAATAGAGGAGGGGCATAGCAAAGCCACTGAACAGATAGATATTAGCCAAAGTGCAAATTGGGGCAGAAAGTCAGAGGGAGTTAGAATCAGATATAAGAACAGAATATGCAAGGTCTTGTAGGTTATATTATGCATTCTATTTTCTCTCTTTAAGAACTAGAGAAAACCACAGATTGTTTTTATAACTTTTATAAAACATCAATTTAATTTGCATACACATATATACAACTATAATGCACATAATATTTATTTGCCATTGAATGATTATAGGTAGTTTTTATGGACACAATGTCATAAAAATGTCACCCTTGGTGGTGTTTATTGAATACATTGAAGGTAAGTAAGAATCAATTAAGAAAGAACCAAATTAGGGGACTCTTGCAGTAAGTTAATTTAAAAATGGTTGAGGTTATCTAAGAATGGGACTGGTAAGATAGAGAGATATAGAAAGCCCACAGTCTTACACAAAACATAAAATTACCAGACTGTGAGATTAGATTAGACATAGGTGGTGACTTTAAAAAAGGGTGTTCAAATTAGTCTCAAGTGTGAGATTTGTCAACTGCATTGGAATTGGTTCCATTTACGGAGGTAAGAAAGAATGAAGAAATACCATGTTTGGCAGGATTGATATGGGATTATTCTTGAGATGTTGCCTTTGAGGTACCTTTAAGACATCAGAGTAGGAATGTGAAGTATGCAATTGGATAGTTGAGGCAGAAAGCATCTGGGCTGGAGGTTTAACATTGAGTCAAGTAGGAAGATGCTATTACCTCAAGAGATTGCATAAGAACAACAACAACAAAAGAAATAACTTCAATATTTCACCGTGAGAATTCTCAACATTAAATAACTGCTTGGAAGAAGAAAAAGGAGTGAAGACTAAGAAAGGGCTTTCTGAAAGATAGCACTGTTGGGCCAGAGACAAATAGTTTGTGGAAAGGAAATAATTTGGATGGTCAACAGCTACCAATAAAGATGGAGGATGAATGAAAAAAAGTAAAACATGTTTATGAAATTTAGGAATTTGAGTTAACAAGTTGCCTTCGTGTGAGGAAGTCATTTTATCAGTGGGCTGGAGTCCCAGGGGGATGTATCTGAAAAGAAGATATTCAATAAGAATATAAGAGCATTTTTACTAAGATGAGGAAGGTTTAAACATTAGAAATGCTATCAAGAATGATTCTGTAATAAGAAGTGAAAAACCACATATATAGCATGGCACACCCAAACAACTGTGAAGCTCATTAGATATTTCTTTCTCTGCAATATCATTACTTTGTTTTCCTTCTCTGATTAGTATATCATCTGTATCCTATTTGGTATAATCCACTTTCTTCCAGTTTTTGCTCCCTCTAAGTCTCTTAAATTCTTCTCCCAGGGATTTTAGGAAATACAATTTTCAGCTAGAATATTGCATTCCTATGAGATGCTTGATGAAAACATATACAATCAATATATTGAGAACATACGGAGGCATCCTGTTTGTGAGGCCAGGAGCTGTGCTGGGTAGAAGATGGTGATGGGAAGCAGGCCATGGTTTGTTTTTAGCAATTCTCTACTATTGTCCATAGTTTTGTTGAAGGATTGTGAGTTCAAAAACACTGTTGTGCTGAGCACGGTGGTGCACATTTATAATTCTAGATATTCAAGAGGCTGAGGAGGGAGGATTACTTGAGACCAGGAGTTGAGACCGTAGTGACTTGTGATCACACCTGTGAATAGCCACTGCACTCCTGGGCAATACAGTCAGACCCCATTTGTAAAACAAATAAACAAAACCCAAAACTTATTTAAATTATATTGGCATGTTACATAGACATTTTGCTACATTGAAATTAAACTCAAATTCAGATGAAATATAAGACATTATTGCTGGATTCATAGTAATATGTGTACAATACTGATTTAAACTACCTGGTCTTGAAACCTACTTCTGTAATCTCGGACAGGTTACTTAACCTGTCCGTTACTTGTTTTTCCCATATGTAGAATGGGGATAACAACCTTACGCAGTTATTGTGATGTTAAAGAGAGAGAATTTAAGTGAGCACAGGAAACACCTAATTACTATTACTACTAGTATTGTTGTAAGAAATAGACAGTATTTGCTTATAAACATTTGATATAGTCAGGTTTTATGTCCTCACCAAAGCTCATCTTGAATTGCAATCCCATAATCCCTACGCGTCAAGGGTGAGATCAGGTGGAAGTAATTGAATCATTTAGGGGCCGTTTTCCCCATGCTCTTCTCGTGATAGTGAGTGAATTCTCACACGATCTGATGGTTTAAAAGGGGCTTTTCCTATCTTCACTCAGCACTTCTCCTTCCTGCTGCCTTGTGAAAAAGGTACCTTGCTTCACCTTCGCCTTCTTCCATGATGGTAAATTTCCTGAGGCCTCCCCAGCCACGCTGAATGTGAGTCAATGAAAGCTCTTTCCTTTGTAAATTACCCAGTCTTGGGCAATTCCTTATAACACTATACAAATGGACTAATACAACATTGCTATCTCTGTTACTTATAATTGCTTTTCGTTTACGAAACAAATGCTACAATCATGCTGTGTATGTTAGAGAGGTATTAGGAGAATTCAAAACTAAAGACCTATTGTTGAAATTTGATAATCCATTAAATATTTAATTATATTTCAATGTCTTTTACCATTATGCTAATACATGGTAATACACATAATGAAAGGAATTTATGTACTAGAGTTCTACCTCCTTTTCAAAAATAAAAATATCTAACACCAGGAAATTTGTGTGACTTATACAAGCTCCTAAAGCCATGTGAAAGAAATTCCCTTAGTTAAAAAAAAAAAAAAAAGTTGAAATTTGACCAAAATGAGTAACTACTCAATGACTTTGAGATTTTATATATAATTATGTGATTATAAAATAATTCTTATATCATGGCTCATTATGTATCCAAGAAACTGCATAGATGAAATGAAGACTTTAACAGAACTATGTACTAAAGTTTAAAGAAAGCTGCAAAAATTTTATGACATTAAAGTGGGTGATAAACTGTCATTTGACTGAATATTTTAAATCAGCCAAGTTTATTAAAATGAAATGAAGCATTATTACATTCGGCTCACATGAGGCACTGAAGTCATTTTCAAGATAAGTACTTTTGTTTGTAAAGAGTAATTTACTCTAAAGTACGTGAATTATTTTCTATTTTTCATAATAGCCTATGGCAAAATAAAGCATGTTTAAATAGATTATAAACAATATTCACAAAATGAAACAGTGAATTGTAAAAATAATGATGTGTGGATTTTTAGGATATAAATGGTTTGCCATCACTCCTGGTTGAATAACTTTATCTTTGATTGCTGTGAGAAACAGCTGCCTCGTTTGTAAAACGGAAAGACTTATACTAAGGTAGTCCTCCTCGGGAACATGATGTGAGATTTTGGTGCACAAGATAGATGATTAGATAAAAGGTATCTGGAATATTTATGATCCTTTGAGAGACATCATTTCCTTTCATTTCTTACATTTGTTTTTTAACTGGTTCTCATAGTTTAAATATGCTACAATTTTTGGTTTAGTTTTATCTTCAGCTTTTCATTATCATAAAGTTGAAATATGCATATATTTGCATAAAACATTTCTGTATTTATAATTTCTCTGGCTAGATTTACAGAGTAAACCCCTGAAGCCAGGTTTACAAATATTTTAGGATAGTTAATATTATTATACACTCTGTTATTTATTAATGGGAGAGGTATCTCTAATTGGTAAAATTTAGAGCAGAGAAAATGAATTGTTGTTTGTTGTTGTTGTTTTCCTTACCCTTGCAAAGAGTTTTAGAACCTCAGCCTTCACTGTTGGGGAGGAGAGCCTGGCTGACTAGTTATATTTATGTAAATATTGTCAGCAATCAGGGTTGTTTTCCCTTCTCTGCCCAGCAAGCCACTTGCAATATATTAACAAATACTTCCCACTGAAATGATAAAATCCTGTGCCAAAACTATATCTTTAGGGAATGCAACAGCTGACAACAAATTTCATCAAAAAGTTTCTTTAAGGCTTACTACTAATTGACAGCATTCAAGTAATCTATTTATATCCTGGCTTTATGCCATTGCCATACAAATGAAGTGCTAGTGTAGATAACTGATTGTGTTTATTTTTCCCCTTTATGGCAGTTTGGCTTATTTTTTAACAAAGTGTTGGCCAAAATTTGTCACTGTTTCTTTTGATGGGACTCATTGCATAGGTGTTAATGTCTGTCTTCCTTTTTGTTCCGTATGGCTCCTTGATTGCATCTTCCATTGCTACCAAACCGCATTTCCCAGTTTCCTTTATCTGCATGATTCTTTCATATGAAGTTGTCCTGGTAGCCTCCACTCTACTTCCTAGGCCTGAATTTATCTTTTCTCAATTAAACTTTGTTATATATGCCATAACGTCCTTGGGGTCTGATTTTCCCTGAGCCTAAATGAAAATTTCCTTCTGGGTAAAAATAATGGTTTAGATTTCACATTTCTTGAACATAAGTTTTAATATTTAAAAGGTAGTATCTCATTTCTTAAAACAGAGGAGTATATACTGTGGACAACAACGGAACTTTCTGTAATGATTAGGTAGTATCCTCACTGCGAGTTCTCTAGTCATGTTGCTACTTAGAGCTCTGCGCACACTTGATTCTATGGTGCTTTTCAAGTTTTTTCACAACCTATACTCAGAATCAATGTAAATAAACTCGTGGAGAAACAAAGAAACAAAGAATTGTGGTATATTCCCTCTTTAATTGTGAATTCATGATTCTTATTAAATATAATTTTTTAAATGCTTATTTCTTATTTGTATACATTCAAGCAATTTACTAATACTAGTAATGGTGTTTAGGGAAAGATGTGGGGGGAGGTAGCATGTTCTTGTGGAAGAACCTGTCCTAAGAGTCTACAAATCTATTTTCTGGTGAGTGTTCTTACACTAAATGGCAGAGTGGCCTAATACAATATCTTGTGGTGTCTTTGATCTGTAAATTGAAGAATGGTGTTATATGATTTCTGAAATTCATTTAACGATCTTAAATCAATGACTAGGGCATATGTAAAGCAAAATCTTTCTGGATTATTTTTATGGTAAAAATCTTACCATTGAAAAATTTTAAGGTAAGAAACTTAAAAGCAAAATCAGTGTGAAATGAGTTTTAAGGTAAAAAAGCTTACCAAAAAAAAAATTTTTTTACTTTTTAAGGTAAATAATTTACAATGAAATATAATATTTCCTAAAAAATAGTCTCTGCACACAGAAAGAATATGTTTATTTGAGAATTTTCTAAAATTTCCGTGTTGGAGTAGTGCTAAATAGAATAATTCCTGATAAATTATTTAAAGAAAACAAAACAAAGGATTTTTCAAAAGGGTTAGGCACTGATAATGAGGTTCTTGTATTCAACCCAGACCATAAAGACAAATGGGAGAGAAGTTAATTTTGTTCAGGATATTCACTTGGCTGCAGCTAATTCTTTGTTAGGTATAAGATTAAGTAGTGGAAGACTGTGGTTGAAATTCTGAAATGATCAAGTATTCTCATTGATTGTACCATCTCATTAGCTTTCTGTTTGTATAAACAAGGTTTCTTTGCTTCCTCTAATTGCACATTAGAAGTATCAGGCTCTACTGGGAAGCAGAAATCCACATTCTAATGCCAGATCTACAGAGATGTAATTACAAAGAATTTAGAAAGTTACCCATCTCAGATTCCTCAGGTCCTTAATGTAATGAAAACTTTGAGTTGTTTGTTTTTTGTTTGTGGGTTTGTTCACTCCCCTGAAAAAGCAAAGTGTTTTTAAGCAATGAATGTTAAATAGTTATTACTACATCAATATTGTATTTAACTTTTAAGGGCTAAAATCATTGCAAATCATGAATTCCTTAAAAACTCACATTTAAAAATATCTAGATGGAAATATTGTATTTAAATTATTGAGTAAATGAAGCACAAGATATGTTTCAAAATTAAAGTCATGAATAAAACCCTGGGCCAGGCAGTGGCTCATGCCTGTAATCCTAGCAATTTGGGAGGTGGAGGCAGGGGGATGACTTGAGCCCAGGACTTCAAGACAAGCTTGTGCAACATGGTGAGATTTTGTTTACAAATATTAAAAAATAAAAAATTACCTGGGCGTGGTGATGCATGCCTGTAGTCACAACTACTCCAGAGGCTGAGACAAGAGGATCCCTTGAACCCAGGTGGACAAACTTGATGAATAAGTAGTGTAGCTAATATGTATAATTTTCAACACAGACTGATAAAATAGATTAAATGTAATAAGTATTGTCAGTCAGGTGTTAATCTCTTCATGTTGGAATTTTAATGTAGTGAGGCATATGAATTCTTGTCCTGTTATATAGCATGCACTATCATTTAATGGCCAATGCATAGTCATAACTAATTGGGTCTAAGCCAAGCTGTAGTTAGAGTAACCTTGAAATAAAGCAACTTTCCACAATACGTTTTGAATGTGTTTTGGGTTTGTAGCATATGTGTGTTTGCATATAAATACATGCTTACTTTGTTCATCCAGTTTTGGTGTGAGTGGTTATAAAACAAACTCCAAATATCTGCATGCTTTTCAATGCTTTCAAAAAGGTATTTAATATTTTAATTATTTTTCTTGAAAGCATGAAAGAGATGAAGTATGAAGGCATTCAACTTCAATGCATTTTTTTTCACATTTATACTGGATTAGATGCTAGCCAGTAATAAAGTATTATAAGAATATGGTTGAACATATAAAATTTCAATATTGTCTTTGACTTATGTTAAATTTCCTGATTTTCATAAATCCATTTTGTTGATGTAAAATAATACTATTTTTAGAAAATTCATTGAAATATTTAGAAATAAAAGAAAAAAATATCTGCAACTTAAATTTTAATAGTTCTATAAAACTGTGTGTTTGTGTATAGACATATGTATGTGTGTATATATACAGGGATCAGATGTGTGGGTACCTATATATGTATATGTGTGTATGTATGCACAAGAGAGAGAGAAACTGGTAAAACAAACTGCATCCAAATATTAGCATTTGATGAAAATGCACAAAGTGATAAAGTGGTATACAAGTGTTTTGCTCCATTCAAGTAATGGTTTTGTTTATCTTTTAAATTATAAAGAATTATATATATGTGCATAATATATAGGTATGATTTTGATGCTAGCTGAGTGATTCATATAATGTATGCAAATAGCTACCAAATCTAACTGGAAAATTTTCCCAAGTATAAAAATTGATTTCATTAACACTACATAAAATCCACATTAACACAGTATTATTTTATTTGCTAAATGTTTTTCATACAAACACTCTGTCAGGTATTGTATCTCCTACCTGCATATAGTAATCCAAGCTTGGAGATAGTGGTAATTTCTCTTTTTTTTTTTTTTTTTTTTTTTTGAGATGGAGTCTTGCTCTGTCACCCAGGCTGGAGTGCAGCAGTGTGATCTCCACTCACTGCAAGCTCCGCCTCCCAGGTTCACACCATTCTCCTGCCTCAGCCTCTCAAGCAGCTGGGACTACAGGTGCCTGCCACCACACGGGGCTAATTCTTTGTACGTTTAGTAGAGATGGGGTTTCGAGATAGTGGTAATTTCTCTAAGCAGCAGGGGCAGACTTGGTACAAAATCAGATTCCCAAACCCTGTTATTTTTCTTTTCCATGTATAAATACTATCAAACTTCTACTTCAAACAATATCATTAAAATGTGGCTGAGGTTTTTTCTGTTCAACATATGGAAAACATCTGTTTCATAATGGACACAAAGAAAATTAAACAGATTTAGATCCGTCATCCTGTTTTTATTTCTACTGCTGTTTTAATTCCAGGCCTTAACATGAAAATGGTCCCATTGGGTACTAAAACAGCTATATAAATTTACTTGTTACTGCAATTGACAATTTTATTAATAGAGATAAATTCGTACTGTTGAACTCTAAATGAAAAATAAAATACATCACCCCTTATAAGCCTTTGCTTTGAAGAAGGTAGTAGTATGATGGAAGACTATTTCCTTCAGTGAAATGTACCTAATTTATGGAGAAAAGCAGTTCTCACTTTTACTACATTGCAAGATTTTGTTTGGTTTATCTCTGCCTCTGACTTATTCACCAGATCTTGACAGAGCATGGAAGGAATTTTATTAAGGGGTTGGGCAATAAAGATTCACTTGAACTCTTGAAACATGGTGATTATTTGTTATGTGGGAGGGTGTCTTCTTTCTTCAGATGATGATCAGCTGGGATTATTTTATTTGCTGCCTTTGTATTATCCCCAAGACAAGCAAAAACTAAAATGTAGGATTGGTCAGGAATTATTTATTTGTTCCAGAATAAAAGCCCTTCTTCTAATAGAGGTGGTTTCTTATCAAGCTCCCTTGTAGTCAGACTTGTAATTTTAATTTAATTTAAATAAATATCTATAATAGATCAACTTTTATGCACATATGATAGAAGAAAATATGTACCTTTATACATTAAAATTATAAACTAAAATTATGTATGCAGAATGAATATACAGATAAGTTATGTTTGCTCTATCACTGTGGTTCAAAACACCTAATTTACGGGTGTAGAATTGTGTATATGTGGATATTTTATGTGAACACTGTAAGATCCATTTTGGTCTTTTCCCCTCCAGAATGTTTACACAATAAATTTGTATTGTTGTCACCAGGCTTATGGTAATCTGTTATGATAGCCATGGAAAACTAGCATAATTCATAAAACAAAAACTTTGCCCACAAATTACTACTTAACTCAGTGAAAGATCAGGTGATTCATATGCAAAAACTATCACTACACTGAAATATTAGGTGTTTTGTTTGTTATTATCATTTTCAGACTGGGAGATTTGAATATATTTAATGAAGCTGCATATTTTTTAACTCCTTAGCCATCATGAGCTTTTATTGTTTGCTTTTCTAATTTGTAAGCAACACATACTCTTCTGAATTACGTTTAATCAATGTCCTCTCTTTTAAATAGAAATGTTATTGTACTTTATGGATTGTACTTGATGGAGAAGTTAAAAGAAAAATTGGACATAAAGCTTCTTACTTTCTTTTACTTCAGTTATCATTACTCTTCATGCCTAAATTATTATTTTCTTTCCTCCTCATTTTAAATATGCTTTATTGTGAAAGCATGTGAGTTTACACTTTGGGAAATTCTGTTATAAAGAATTAGGAATAAATTTTGAATTATAATTCATTTGTCGGTGATAGATGTCACCATAGAAATATTTCCCTATCAAATTAGTTTTTAAAATGTAGACTAGCTAAATCATAATACTGTGAATAATAGAGTAATAAAAATTCATGCACCTGTGGTAATTAACTAGAAGCCATGGAGGGCTTCAGTAGTAAGTAATGTAAATTGTGTGTCGTAAGATAAACCAATGATTTCTGTGCCTTAGAAGAGCTTTGTTTTTTTTTTTTTATTTTTATTTTGGTGTACAATATTATCAAAGTTTAATTTATATATAATAAATTGCATATATCCTAAATGAAGCCCTGATGACTTTTATCTAAGTATATACTCACATAATCAGCCTCCAGGTTCTGACAGGAGCTACTAGATCTCTGAAGCATCCTTGTGCCCATTTCCAATCAATGTTTACACATCCCCTTCCTCCCAACACCACTATTATGATTTTGGTTTTTGTCATGTTTGTGCATTTCACATAAATAGAATCCTGAGAATATCATCTTTTTTCTCTGGCAATTTCATTTAATAGTTTAATCTATATTGTTTCATCTAGAAATAGTTCAATTATTTTAACCCTAGGTAGTAATGCATCATTTGTGAATATAAAAATGTGGCCAGGCATGGTGGCTCATACGTGTAAGCCCAGCATTTTGGGAGACTAAGGTGGAAGAATCTCATGCCTGTGATCCCAGCTACTCAGGAGGTTGAGGCAGGAGGATCACATGAACCCAGGAGGTCAAGGCTGCAGTGAGCTGTGTTCATGCCATGCACTCCAGCCTGAGCAACAGAGAAAGGCCCTGTCTCTCTTTTTTTCTCTCTCCAACACACACACAAAGAAGATAAAAATGTTTTTATTCTGTCTACTATTAATGGATATTTTTTATTGTTTCTAGTTTTGATAATTATAAAGAAAACATTTATGGACATTTTAATATGTCTTTTTGTGGCACATATATGAGTAATTCTCTTGAGTTTGTACTAAGAGTCAAATTACTAAGTCCACAAGGTAGACATATGATTAGCTTTGGTAGATACTGCCAAAAATTTTCACTAAGAATTTTTTTTTAAATCTATTTATATATCCACTATCAATTTGTTCAAGTTACAGCTGCTCATATATTTCCTAACATTTGATGTTGACTGCCATTTTAAATAATTTCTATCTCCACATTTCTATACTCATACAGTGATATCCCCTTGCTGTCTTAATTTGTGTTCTCTTGATATTTCAATGACATTGGGCACCTATTCATAGTCTTACCAGCCATTTGGAAATTTTCGTTTGTAAATATCTATTCATGTCTTTTGCATGTTTTTAAAGTGAGTGGCTTGAACACGTTTTTGAAGATAAATATTCAATCTGAACCAGCTTGCTTTCCTCCAAATTTCAGGAGCTTATAAAATCCAGTATTTTAGCTCAAAATAATGCAGAACATGTGTGTAAAATGTAACAATTTGATTGTCATAATATAACAAACTCTTGAAATATAACCACTTTATCACAAAAAAATCCCTAAAATCTGAAAGAGCCACGGACTGTGAAAATAATCACATGTTTATATACAAATCCCTCAGAAGAGGGCTTACACTAAGCTCCAATATATAACAACAAAAATAAATAAATAAATTTGACTTCGGTTGAAGTCTCAGTGGTAGTCCCAAATGAGCATTTGTTTGACTTCTCTTCCGCCACAGCAACACTTGAGAGACTTCTGAAGTGATGCTCTGTGTCTCTATGATTGATATATTCATCATCACTATAATGTTCTGTATAGGAGTAAGTTTAATTAAGTCATATGAAGAACACACACTTATGGTCAGACTTAGTTAAAACTCTGGTTCCCATATGGGGAGCATGTTCAAAGATATCAGTGTGGCTGGAGGAAGGGAATTGTGGTGGGAGATGAGACAGCATAAACAAAGGCAAATCCCAATGTAATTATTCTAAAAGGCAATGCAGAGACTCTAACTTCCTTGCAAAAGGGCATTCATTGTCCTCCATGCAGATCATGGTGATCATGTAACCCACAAAAAGGATATTTAAAATAATGTTACCTTCAAAATGGAGGAACAATTTAAAATGGTAGGCCCTTCTTGAAAGATGAAGCAACATACACAAATGCAAAATGGATCTTGCTTGCTTGTAGACATGCAGATAATTCAGTACATCAAGATATTAGTAGAAGATGGTGTGGAGATTACAAGCGAAGTAACCATGTATTAAATAATGAATATTTTGAGTGCTATGCTAAGTGTATTTGATTTTTTTAAAGAAGGAAGTAAATGTAAAGGAGGACACCGAAGCTTCTTTCACAAGAAAGTTACAGTCTCTGCATTGCCTCTTAGACTGATCACACTGCAGTGGCTCGGATGACAGCAGATCTTGGGTAGTAGTACCAGGGAGGAAGATGTTGCTATCACCTAAACAAGAGATAATATTGAATCAGTCCAGGGCATTGCCAGTTAGAACGGAAAGAGCTAGATTGAGTTGAGATGTATTTATGTGTTAAAATTCACAATGCTTCATGATTGATAGGGTCAATTGACATAAGCATCTTGATTAATGGAAGTACTAGTAAATAAAGAATTTTTGTCATGATAAGGGAAGTGAGGGTAGATAAGTTAAATTTTTAGAGCTTTTAAGAACAGGTGCCTATTAGAAAATTGAATATTGTGGTCTGGATTCTGAGAGGTATCAGATGGAAATAAAAGCTTAGAAAGAGGCACAGCACAGTGGCTCATGCCTATATTCCCAGCAATTTGGGAGGCTGAGGCAGGCAGATCACCTGAGGTCGGGAGTTCGAGACCAGCCTGACCAACATGGAGAAACACCATCTCTACTAAAAATACAAAAATTAGCCCGGTGTGGTGGTGCATGCCTGGAAAGGTACTTAGGAGGCTGAGGCAAGAGAACCACCTGAACCTGGGAGGCAGGGGTTGCAGTGAGCTGAGTTGGAGACATTGTACTCCAGCCTGGGCAACAAGAGTGAAACTCTGCCTCAAAAAAAAAAAAAAAAAAAAAAATTAGAAAGAATATATCAAGGATGGATGCGGTGGCTCATGCCTGTAATCCCAGTACTTTGGGAGGCCGAGACAGGCAGACCATCTGAGGTTAGGAGTTCAAGACCAGCCTGGCTAACATTGTGAAACCCTGTCTCTACTAAAACTACAAAAATTAGCCAGTCGTGGTGGCAGGTGCCTGTAATCCCAGCTACTTGGGAAGCTGAGGCAAGAGAATTGCTTGAACCCGAGAATCAAGTGAGCCGAGGTCATGCCATGCACTTTACCCTGGGTGACAAGAGCGAGACTCTATCAAAAATGAAAGGAGAGACAGAGAAAGATGGCAGGCAGGCAGGCAGGCAGGCAGGAAGGAAGGAAGGAAGGAAAGAAGGAAATATTGATAACATTTCAAGCCAAGAGAATAGATAAATGTGTCCAGGAGAGATTTTACGTATGCATGTATTTAGTAGATGATGACACTAGGGTAGGTATAAGCTCAACGGCTTGAAGAAAAAGCAATATCTGAATGACGTACCATGTGTAAAATGAGCCAGAAGCTTCAATAAGTAGAATGCAATATGATCACATAGCTACTTGTGCACCATGGTATGAATTTTGGATTTTATCCAGAGGGTGTTATGGGAAACTATTGGAGGATTAGAAGCAGGCTTCTGACAAGATCTAATTTACATTTTTAAACAGTAATTCTGGCTCAGACTGCATTACCAGTGGGCAGCTAAGTTAGGAGACTATTGCTGTACCCTAGGGGTGAGATAACAATGGAAGCAAAGGGTTCGCAGTGGGCATGATATGAGAGTCAGAATACATTATAAAGATAGAGCCAACAGAACTTGCTGATAGATGTATTGTGGCATTTGTGAAAAAAAAAAAATAGAACCCAATAGCAATTCAGCAATTCTGTTCGTTTTTTCCTTTTTGATCTGAGCTACTACACAAATGATGGTTCCATCTGGGCCTGAGGAAGAGCAAGGCTGTTTGGGAGAGCAGTGTAATCAAGCATTTAATATTTATCTTCCTATGTTTCACTTAAGTGAAGATGTTAAAAGGAGAGTTGACTATATAAATCTGATACTTGATGAAGAGCTCAAGGCCGAAGGTATTAATTAGGAACCACATTTAGGAGTTGTTTAAAGTCATGGGTCTGGGCAAGGTGACCCAGGTAATAAATGCATTTAGAGAAGAGAATAGCCATGCCAAGCTCTGGTGAAGAGAATGATGATAATTATGACAATGCTACTTATTAGTGATAGGATATATTAATAAATGGCCTATATGACTAAGATATACCACTCTTTCTAGTATCCTTGATTAAGTCCCGTTTGGTAAATGTTTATAGGCTTACAGAAAGTGAGTATATTATGAGTGTTTAGTGTTTCCCCATAAAATATTTAATATTTGGTTCTGCTCTTTTATTTATTTGGGCATACAGTTATTGAGCCAATCAATGTTATCTCTTCTACCATGAAATAACCAGTCTCAATGCTTTCACATGGAGAGGTTTCTATGGAGATTCAAATTTCTTACATTTCTTTGCAGATGATCATCTTTTACTATCTAACTCCCTTGGAATCTTTTTTCCCCTCTGAAGCAGTTTATCTAATTATTTCTTGCAAACACATACACTTGTGAGAATTGCTTGTGCATTTCAAATATTTTGACTAATTAAATGATTTTTTCTAATTTGTATTTGTAAAATCTATATTTGATATCTGCTCTGTAATTGACATATAAAGTCTAAAAATTAAATCTGATAAAATTTAATTTTAACTGTATTCTTCAATGCATTTAGGGGTTAAGGCCAAAATAAAATTATGGAAAATGGTAAGCAAGGAAATAATTAAAGGACATTTACTGTAATTGTTTGAAGTTGTTCAGATGGAATTGATCTGAAATGAAGCTACTGAAAACTCTGCCCTGTCATTCAAGACCTGGTTCTAGAGTATGTAATCAATTTTGATTGATGCTTCTGGTGGCATGCTAAGTCCTTGATAACAGAGGGTTACAGAATGTCAAGAACGAGGCTCCTTTTAAAATATATCACATGTAATTTTAACTCTGGAAACCCCTAGTGTTGATTACCATTGTGCTCTGTGGTCATATGTTATTATTATTATCTCTTAAGTGCTGTGCAGGAGATCATTTACATAATGAATTAATTCATCTATTCTCCCTAAGTCCTCACTACACTGTTACATTGTTGCCCTCTTGACCCAGAATGTCTGTTATAGATTTCATAATCTTGGCCATACTTCACATTTTAATCTTTTTCCATTTCATGGTTACTATATGTGTGTGTGTGTGTGTATATATATATATATGTGTGTGTGTGTGTGTGTGTGTGTATATATATTTATGAATTCTAGAAGTATTCAGTAATTATTCAGAACTTATGTTTTAACCATCTATCATATTTGGACTGTATCTTCCACTGTTGTAGGTCTACTTGGTATTCGTTTTCACAATTCTAATGCTTTAGTGTCAGAGTGGCTGGTTTCCTGTGATTCCCCAGAACTTGGAACTTAGAACTTGAAAAGATTTTCTCCTTTATAATCTTTTTAAAAATAAACACACATATATTAAGATATAATTCACAGACCATAAAATTCAACCACTGAAAAGTGTACAATTCATTGGCTTTTTATTCAGATTTGTGCATCTTTGTTCATCCATCATCACTGTCAAGTTTAGAACATTTTATTACTCCAAAAAAAAAAAAAAAGGACCACCCTATCATCTGCTCCTTAGCTGATATGGTTAGGCTTTGTGTCTCCACCCAAATCTTATCTCGAATTGTAATCCTCATAATACCCATGTGTCAAAGGAGAGATCAGTTGGAGGTAATTAGATCATGGGGGTGGTTTCCTCCATGTTGTTCTCATGGTAGTGAGTGAGTTCTCTGATGGTTTTATAAGTGTTTGGTAGTTCTACATTCATTCTCTATCCTGCCGCCTTGTGAAGAAGGTGCCTTACTTCTGATTCACCTTCTGCCCTGATTGTAAGTTTCCTGAGGCCTACCCAGCCATGCTGAACTGTGAGCTAATTAAGCCTACTTCCTTTATAAATTGACCAATGTTGGGGAGTTCTTTATAGCAGTGTGAAAATGCACTAATACATCAGCTATCTGATATTTTAAACAGAAGAAAAATAGAACAGGGAATGGATATAGAAGTGTGAGTTTGGGGGAGGGAAGAGGTAGTTTGCATTTATGAAGTAGCTAGAGAAGGCTGAGAAGGTAACATTTAAGTTAAGACAAGCTAGTTGTGACTTTAAAATATATTTTGGATATGGGGCCTCTTGATGATATAAATGGGCTAATTCCCTCTACCTATACTTTGAGCATGTTATCTTATAATTGGAATTTTCTGTTCAAGAAAGACTTTTCTGATATTAAACATGGAAATACACTAAGAACTAACATTAATAGGAGTAGTAACAATAAAAATCTACAACGTGGATATTAACGGTTATCTCCGCTTATTTGTTTCCAAGAAAGACTCCCACAACACAGTGTAAAGATTCCCCATCAAATAGGCTAATGTCAAAACGGTAGTTCTGCTTGTAAACCCACTTGCAGTAGCAGATAAGAGCCTGCCATTTCCCTTCTTAGTAGTTGCTGATATTGATGTTGTACACGTGTTTCTGTGATGGGTAGCATGCAGAGAGTGATGCTTCATTACCCAAGATCATTTTGCACTTCGTTATCTCTTTCTCATGGATGAAGTGCACAAGATGAAGGGGGTTAACAGGCTAAAACCACCCTGGTAGACACAGTGCAGTGCATAATGAGCAGAGAATTCTTTTCCTTCTAACTTCTAAATGCCTACAGCAATTACGTTCTCTTTCTAATTATTCTCTTGCAAATGTGTACATACGATTTTGTGTTGAAAGAACATTGCTAAGGGAGTAAAGAATTGATAAACACTTGTCTTACAAAGGGAACTGCGGTCACTCTCTAAGCACACAGTTTAAATCTCTAATATTTCCAAGTACTGCTTTATAGTTCGTTTATATAATACGATCACAAACTAAGTGGTCAAAGACTAGACATGGTTTTCATAGCTAAACAAAAATTAAAAATAAGAAGAGCAAGCATATACCTATCACCAAGCTTAGGAAATGAAACAAACCCTACCTTTGAAGATTCCTGTGTGCATCTTCCCAAAGATTTTGCCTCTCTGTCCACTCTCTCTGATAGCCACTAATCATGAATGTTTTATTAATCATTTGCTAGCACTTATTTACAATTTTGTTATATAGGCATATCATCAAGCAATAATTTGTTTCCTTTTTCTGGTTTTAGCCTTTACATAATTGGAGTCAGACTAAGTGTATTATTTTATGATTTAATTTTCTGGTCATTTAATATTGACATTTATGTTACATAGACACCCATGCACATATGCACAAACATACATATAACTATTCACTAAATTATAGGATTTAGTGTGTAATGAATGTGTAAGCATATAATTTGTATTTGTTAACCTCTATAATTATATATATATTATGTGTGTGTGTGTGTGTATATATATATATATATATAACTTTTCTTTACAGTAAACAGTGCTGCTGTAGACAGTGTTGTGAATGTTGTGCATGTTCCTGGTACAGAATTGAGGTTCTCGAATAATGGATATCTGGATTTTATCATATGATTCCCCTTTAGATGTACTAGGTCATGCAAAAAAGGTATTCCGAAGCAATTATAGCAAACTCATACTATTAGCAATGCCAAGTGTATGTCAGTCTTTATACCTTGGCATTGCCATCTCATTTTCAAATAAGGACAGGCATTTTTGTTTGTTTAAGAAAGATCATATCACATTATGCCACCAAATGTCAAATAACCTAATGCAGTATAGCATTTCTTGTCTTTGAAACTCTACGTTTTCCAAATGCTAAATCAGCAGTCACTTAAATAAAACTCAACTCTGTTCTTTCTGCTGTTCCTCTTCTCTTCTTCCTTACTGTTCCCCCTTGCATTACTATGTGAAAAATGTGAGTCTCTTGCTCTCCCACTCTCATGTGTGTGGTACCACAATGCATAGAAAGAATTAAGTCCTTGGAAAGGAAAGCATTCATCTGAGTCAGAGTTCTGCCTAGCCTTGGGCAAGTCACCTAAGTTTTCATTAGCTCACACATTTCACGAAAGGAAAAGTAAGGGTAAATAACAAAGCCTATTCATAATAATCACTGTTGCAAACAATAGAAATATTGTATTCACAAGCCTGGCAGAGTGCCTGGTATATTTCAGGCAGTTAACAAAAGGTAGATAATATTTTTATTATGGAGACTTCACATTCAAGACCTTAGTCCTCATTTCACCCTCCTACCTTTTTTGACAGTCTCATTTCTCTACATCTGTCTTCATTAACCAGCTTGATTTTATCCTTCTACACATAACTTTGTAATTCAATACATTTTTTCACTTTGGATATTTTTAAAATGTCATATATTCATAACTGGCATTTCTTTGAACTACAGTTTTACAGACTAAATTCCAGTATTTTCATGCTTGTCCATCTTATCCTGTTCACAGTAGATATTTTGTTAAGCTTAAAGTAATTGGCAGGAAAAATAATTCTCTGCTTAAACTGAGAAAAAATATCATGAATATGTTGTCATTTATGTCACTTTGAGAAGATGGCAAAAAAAGTGTTGTTAAGATTTACCCTTTGCGATTGCCTAAATAATAAGCAGTCTATTAAATGGTACATAAAGCCAGGTTCTAAAGAAACAACTCCAAATTATACACTGCCTGTGAATATACTGAACATGTGTTTGATCCAAATCATATACCTGGGTCTATATGAAATGTATTTAACTTCTAACTTTGATTTAAACCTGAGCGTATGTGAAAAACAGGTAGGAAGGGTCATGGGAGGAATATTGGTAGAGAACTTAGATAAAAATACTGCACCCAAATTTTCCTAAACCCCATACAGTGAGCTAAAGAGAATTTCAAAACATAGATATTGGGGTTGAGTGAAGTTGCTCAGTCAGATCTGTCTAGTTTCTTCAATACCTATTTAGGTATAACAAAGCAGTTGGCAAATAATTAGATAAGAGCTTACCTCTCAATTTGTAAATTATTATAGTAGATGCTGTTCTGTGGTCTTGAGGATGTCAAAGCTGTCCTCTACGAAATAGTAGAAGAGAGTGGGATGATTGAAAAGTGGCTGAAGCAGCCGGGCACGGTGGCTCATGCCTGTAATCCCAGCACTTTGGGAGGCCAAGGCGGGTGAATCACGAGGTCAGGAGATCAAGACCATCCTGGCTAGCAAGGTCTCTACTAAAAAGACAACAACAACAACAACAAAAATTAGCTGGGCGTGGTGGCGGGCACCTGTAGTCCCAGCTACTCGGGAGGCTAAGGCAGGAGTATGGCATGAACCCGGGAGACAGAGCTTGCAGTGAGCCAAGATCGCACCACTGCACTCCAGCCTGGGTGACAGAGTGAAACCCTGTCTCAAAAAAAAAAAAAAAAAGAAAAAAAAAAACTTACATTAACACTTGTCAAAATTTATCTTCTGTATACATGTAAGGTTGGCAGGTAAAATAAGCTTATTAAGAACCACTCTAAATCATAACAAAGTGAATTACTGGCAATTCACAAATATTTAGTTAAGAATTCACAGTTAGTAACAACCTTTCCAAAAGCTGATTAATAAGATATTGCAATGTACTTAAAGTCTATTTTCCAAAAACATATATATATTACTGTTAGCTCACTTTCAACTTGGAAGAAAGGAAACATTTATAAGATAATATTGACACTTTCCATGGAAATGTGAGTTCAGGGATTGCATAAAAATGAATTTTAATGGAATATTAGTTTTGACATAGTTGAAAAATAAATATTGCAATCATAGTAAAAAATAATATCTGTAATAGAAAAATTAGTAGGAACTTGCTATTGTGTCCCCTAAATTCATATGTTGAAGTCCTAAACTTTATTGTGTTTTTTTGAAATATGTCCTTTAAGAGGTCATTAAAGTTAAATTAGGTCCTAAGGATGGAAACCTAATTCTATGAGATCGATGTCCTTACAAGAGGAGGAGGGAAAAACAGAGTGCTTTCTCTCTCTGTGACCAGTGAGGACACAGTGAGAAGGAAACCACCTACAAGAAAGGAAGAGAGCCCTCAGGAGAAACAGAACATACTGTCAGCTTGATGTTTAACTTCCCAGCCTCCAGAACCATGAGAAATACATTTGGTTGTCAAAGCCACAGAAATCTATGATATTTTGTTATGGCATCCCAAGTTTACAAATATAGAACTAAATAATAATATGTGGAGAATAAAATAAAAATATTTGTATGCCGGAAAGTGTTACAGAATTTAAATATTAATACTATGTACCATTAATGAATGTTAACGATGAGCCAGTCCTTACCTACCAAAGTTAACACCATTACCTTCCTCCCTTGACTGCTGAAGAACCAGAGATACAGAGAAGACAAGTAACTCGTCCAAAGAGAGTTGCATATTGTGGGATGTGTTGAACTAAGGTTCTATATTAGGTAATTTGGCTCAGAAATCTAGGTTTCTAACCCATTTTGCATGCTTAGAGTGAATGTGGGTCTTTATATTATTCACATTATGAAACTATCACCCAGTAATGCTTCTTTCACTTGAAATAATTTTTGGAATCATGTCTTGGCTTAATTAAAAAGAAAACTAGAGTAGTTTATGAGCCACATAAGAAAATGAGTTTCTTTACTTCTTCTAAGTGATCACTTATTTGAAATACCAAATTAAATGTGTGACTAGTTTTCAAAATTTATATTTTTGATTAAGAACATAAACTAACCTAGGTTATGGATGCTTTGGTAATTTCATAAGCAGTGTTCTCTCAATGCAGTTGGCAGATAAATTGTGTCTCTTAAATGTTAGTGTGGTATAAACTAATCTAATTAGAAATTAGAAGATTTGAATTGTCCTGCATTCTTCTCACTAATTGTTCCTGTGACCTGAGCCCCATGTGTAAGTGTTTCATTGTTTGTGGTGGTGTTGTTGTTTTTATCTATAATCTTGCACTAATATTTGCTTTGTTTATTGCTACCGTGTTGGGAATCTAAAGAGAAAAACAATTATTTCCATAAATTTTAGTATTATGTTTGGGAGATACTTTTTAAATCAAATAGTTAATCCTCTTCTTTGGGAAGGAGAAAAGTGAGGCACAAATGAATATTGAGTTCCCTTAGTTACATTGTTAGAGGATGAGTATAATTCAGAAATTTTCTTTTGTTCATTTGGTGCTTCTTCAGGAATGGAAAACAACCAATTCATGCCTGAGTGCTGATCCACCATTTGATTTTTAGGGCACTTATAAGAAATGACAGCATGATTGATTGATTAATTGATTGATAGTTCTCCAGTAGTTGGTTTCCACTTAACCATTCCTCTTCTCTGAAAGAAAAGTCCAAAAGGAATGGTCTTTAATTTAGGTTAAAATTTTCTACTTCTGTAATTCATTATATTTTCTTGTTATCAATGAGTGTATAAAGATACGTGCATCATCTCCTTGACTTTGTCACAAAATGTGTCTTTTTTGGTAGGGCAGCCTATTGTTTCCTTTATATCTAGGAGTCTTTTTTAGTTTGTTTATTTATTGGATTCACAGGCGTATCTCGGAAATATTCTGGGATCAGATCCAGACCACTGAAATAAAACAAATATCACAATAAAGTGAGCATAAAAATCTTTTTGGTTTCCCACAGATAAAATTTTGTTTATATTATACTGTAATGTATTAAGTATGCAATAATATTATGTCTAAAAAAGTACATACCTTAATTTTAAAAATGCTTTATTACTAAAAAATGCTAATGAGCATCTAAGACTTCAATTAGTTGTGATCTCTCTCTTGGTGGAGGTTCTTCACTCATTGTTGATGGATGCTGACTGATCAGAGTGGTGGTTGCTGAAAGTTGGCTGTGGCAATTTGTTAAAATAAGAAAAAAATAAAGTTGGCCACATTGATCAACTCTTCCTTTCATGAAAGATTTCTCTGTCGCATATGATGCTATTGGATGAAATTTGACCCAAATTAGAACTTTTTTCAAAATTGAAATCAATCTTCTCAAACTCGACTACTGCTTTGTCCACTAAGTTTACGAAATACTCTAAATCCTGTATTGTGATTTCACCAATGTTCATAGCATCTTTACCAGAAGTAGATTCCATCACAAGAAACCACTTTCTTTGCTAATCCATAAAAAGCAACTCTTCATCCATTCAAGTTTTATCAGCAGATTTCAGCAATCTAGCCCCACATTCAGCTTCACTTCTAATTACAGTTTTCTTGCAGTTTCTACCACATCTGCAGTTACTTCCTCCACGGAAGTCTTGAACCCCTCAAAGTCATAAAGAAGAGTTGGAATTAGTTTCTTCCAAACTCCTGTTGATGTTGATATTTTGACCTCTTCATGGATCATGAATATTCTTGACAACATTTAGAATGGTGAATCTTTTCCAAAAGGTTTTCAATTGATTTTGCCCAGATCCATTAGAATAATCACTGTCTATGGCAACTATTGCTTTACAAAATGTATTTCTTAAATAATAATACTTGAAAGTGAAGATTACTCTTGAACTATGGGCTGCAGAATAAATGCTGACTTAGCAGGCATAGAAACAGCATTAATATCCTTGTGTATCAGCAGTAATATTTTAGAAAAACATCTTGTTTTCTGAGCAATGGGTCTCAACAATGGGCTTAAAATATTCAGCAAATCAGGCTGTAAACAGATGATCTGTCATCTAAGCTTTGTTGTTCCATTTATAGAGCACAAACAGAGTAGAATTAAAATAGTTCTTAAAGACTCTAGCATTTTCGGAATGGTAAATGAGCACTGGTTTCAATTTAGTCACCAGCTGCATTGAGTCACCCTGTCCTCTGAAGAGAGTCACCCTGTCCTTTGAAGCTTTGAATTCAGGCTTTGACTTTTCCTCTCTATTAAAATCCTAAAAGGCATCTTCTTCCACTAGCAGTCTAGTTCATCTACATTGAAAATCTGTCATCTAGTACCGCTAAATTGTTTGGATAACATGCTGCAGCTTCTATATAAGCACTTACTGCCTTACCTTGCATTTTCAGGTTATGAAGAGGGCTTCTCTTCTCAAACCTCATGAATCAATCTGTGCTAGCTTCATTTTTTAAAAACCTTTTATTTATTTATTTTTTTCTGTAGCTTTGCACTTCTCTCAGCCTTCATAGAATTGAAGAGAGTTAGAGTTTGGGCCTTACTCTGGATTAGACTTTGGCTTAAGAGAATGTTGTAGCTAGTTTGATCTTCTATCTAACTCACTGAAACTTTTTCCATATTAGCAATAAGGCTGTTTTGCATTCTTATTACTCATGTGTTCACTAGAGTAGCATTTTTTATTTTTTTCAAGAACTTTTCTTTTGCATTCATAACTTTGCTCACTTGTTATTGCAAGGGTCCTAGCAGCCTGTCTCAGTTTTCGGCATGCCTTCTTCACTATGCTTCACCATTTTTAGCTTTTGATTTAAGTGAGAGATGTGGGACTTTTCACTCAAACATTTAAAGGCCATTGAAGGGTTATTAATTGGCTCAATTGCAGTATTGCTGTGTCTCAGGGAATAGGGAACCCCAAGGAGAGGAAGAAGGACAGGGAATGGCTTGTGGTTAGAACACGGAGAAGAGCAGACAGAACACACACATTTATTAATTAAGTTAATCATCTTATGTGGCCACTGTTCATGCCACCCCAAAACCAATCACAATAGTAACCTCAAAGGTCTCTGATCATAGATCACAATAATAGATAAAATCACAGTGAAAATGTTTGAGAGATTATGAGAATTACCAAAATGTGACAGATGGACATGAAGTAAACACATACTGTTGGAAAAATGGTGCTGATAGACCTACTCAATGCACGGTTGCCACAAACCATCAATTTGTAAAAAACAAAAAAACCCCGTAAAATCCAAAAGCAAAGCACAATGAAATGAGCTGTGCCTGTATTTTCTTTTACAAGTTTATGAAAGCTGTTTCAATTCTTAGACTGCTTAATGTGCTCAACTTTAAATTCTTTTGGCAAGAGTTTAGCTTTAACTTGTTTGTTTACAACATCACCAAGAATGTGCTGAGTAAGTTGTAGGCATGCTGTTGCCAAAAATTGCTTGCCAAATGGAACCTAGAATTCTTGTATATTCACATATTAGTATCCAAAAAGTGTGTTTATGAAATTAAAGTAATTCCATTTTGCCTTCATATGAGCTATTTTATTTATTCATAGAAATATAGTGTTTGAAGCAAACAGAAACTTTCTTTTTAATCAATGATAGGCAAATCACGCAAATTTCAGCAGCTCAGTTGGGACCTAAAGAAAGTAACTCACAATAGTAAGTAGACAGTAATGTGAAACCAGCTGACTACCTAGAGCTAACAATTGACATTATTACAATACAGACTTACGGGCTGAGAAAACGATTGGGAGTTCCCATTAAATGCTAGATCTATTTCATGAAGTCTTAGTGTTATTAAATATTTGCAGTCTCTTTCAATATACCTTGCACTTTTTTTTTTTTTTTTTATGCTAGGAGAGTCAGGTATCTCTGTGACCTTACTTTGATTTGATTTAAGCATCAATACAAAAGCTTCATAGGCACATTGTGAAGTAAAGTGATTTATTTTTTTCATTATTACCTCTGGGAATTATGGAGCATCCTGGACATAAATTCCAATGAGAGTCCCATTCATTTACACAGTAACAAAAAGTAAAGTCAATTCTACAGACAAAAACCGGAACAGTAAAGGATGAAATTGAATGGTGTATAACCATTAAATTATCCCTTTCAATGTAGAATTGTTATCTATAGATTTTTATCTGTACTAATGTTTGTATAATTGCTTCACTTTAACTTTGAAAACTTCAGTAAATCGTTGTTTCGTAGTGATCCTATAAAGGCATTATTCTGATTATGTAAATCTTAGTAAACTACATTTATTCCAAATTTTGTTTTAAATAAAATTAACAAAATGGTCAAATTGTTCACTAGGTATTTTTGTTTAACTCCCTATGGCCTCGACTTAGATATCTGGTGTTCTGATTTTCATAACTGTCATGATCAGTCATAAGATGAACTGGGCTCTCTAAGTGTAATACAATTTATTCTTTCATGGGCCAGTTACCTTTCTTTAATACCAAGGTCATGGACTTTACCCCTAAACCCATTTAACTTTTTTTCAAATGAATGTCATCTCAAGGTTATGGGGAAGGGAAAATTTATGAATCACAGCCAGTCAGACCAAATGAAGCAGAAAGACTTCGAGATCATTACTTCTAAAGAAACGGCCTCAAATAATTTATCCTTATGCCAATGAGCAAATTGTGTCATTCTAGTAGCCTAAGGACATCAAATGTCTCTATATAATTTAGCCCAAGAGTTCGCCAGAATGTTGAATTATGTAATTTTCATATACTATTTTAGTCATGAATGAGGGGAAGTAGAACTACCAATGATCACTTCTGTCGAAAAGTGTTTGAAATTATTCTGCTCTATTATAGGGCAGAATTATTGGCATTATTCCACTCTACTACTGATGTATATTCGTAAGTGATATATTGTCTTTTCCTCTTGTAAACAGTGAATTTACTTGAATATTTATCTGGCAAATATTTGAGATCTCATTGCATCTCAGTTTCTGTGCAATGAGTTTGGCCTACAAAAATGGAGGCCACATTTATTCCCAGCCTAGCAGGGGAAATTGCTATATAAATAACATCCATTTACTCACCAAAACCAAGCATTGAATTACTTCAATATTAGGCATTATTCAAGACACTAGAAATATAGCAATGAAGAAGCCTGAGAAAGGCCCTCCCCAGGGATTATATTTTAGTGTGAGGAAACAGATAAACATATAAATTTTAAGATATCCTTTTAGTATAAGCCACACATTGATACTTGAATAGCAATTAGGCATTATTCAAGACACTAGAAATATAGCAATGAAGAAGCCTGAGAAAGGCGCTCCCCAGGGATTATATTTTAGTGTGAGGAAACAGATAAACATATAAATTTTAAGATATCCTTTTAGTATGAGCCACAGATAGATGCTCGAGTAAGCAGAGCACCCTAGCCTTGGTTAGTGCCTTGGTTAGTGCAAAGGGTCTAAGACAAGAAGAAACCCAACATGTTCAAAGAAGGGATTCTGTGTGGCTTGCAGGTGTGATGGTTAGTTTTAGGTGTAAACTAGCAAACTGGTAAAGCACTGCTCTGGGTGGGTCTGTGAGGGTGACTCCGGAGGAGATTGGTGTGGGATTCAGTAGACTGAGTGGGGAAGATCTGCCCTCTATGAGGGCAGGTACCATCAAACCATCTGGGGCTCCAAATAGAACAAAAAAGGTAGAGAAAATGTGATTTCCTCTCTCTCTCTATTGGAACTGAGACAATCTTCTTCTCCTGTCCTTGGATGTCAGAACTCTAAGACTTTGGGGTTTGCACTAGTACACCCTCAAACCCATTCTGGTTCTCAGGACTTTGGTCTTGGACTGAAAGGCACACCATCAGCTTCCCCGGTTCTGAGACCTTCAGAATTGGACTAAGGCATACCTGCAGCATCATAGGGGCTTCAGTCTGCAGATAGCCTTTTGCAGGACTTCTCAGCCTCCATAATCAAGTGAGTCAATTTCCCTAAATCTCCTCATATATCTACATCTATGTATGTATGTATGTGTCTATCTATTATATTGGTCAATCTCTCTAGAGAACCCTAACTAATACAGTAGGTGAGGGTGAAATAAAGTGGGGGAAGTTGGCGGAGGACACATCAGAAAGCTTGAAAATGTTAATACAACTTCAAGTGGAGGCTCTTAAAAGACTTTAAAATAGGGAATAAAATGATTGGTTTGTATTTTCCAAAGATGATTTTGGTTGCTGGTAGAGGATCATATGAATGGTGGCCAGAGAAGAAACAGGGAAACTTTTCCATTTTCCAAGCAAGACATAACAATGCGTGGATAATGATAAACATTGGAAATTGATGGGTTTGGCACGTTGTGCTCATTGGGAAGATGTAGGTTTGTAAGGTAAAGGAAAAGTTTTAAAAAATCATATATTTTTTTCAGGTTGGTGGCATTATAAGAAAGGGACAATCAATGCTATATGAAGAAAATAAAAACACAGCTCCCAGAGAACATGACAACTAAACCAATGGAAATTCAACAGCAGTAAAAAATTAGATGTTAAATTATATGAATGGGAATGAGCCAATGATGTAGATATCATGATCAAATAATTATAGGTGCTTCAGTGTGATTAGAGCAAAGAAGTAGAGGAGAATTAGAAAAACAAGATAACACAGAGTAGGGTTGTACTAAGAAGTTTGGACATATCCTATAAGGAACAGAAATATAGGAGATACATGTTTTCAAATTATTAAAGTAATACATGACAAAAAAGTGTTAGATTTTCTGAAATCACTTGCTATTTTCAAAGGTATTTTGTATGTACTATCACATTGGTTCTCACTGTGAGCTGAAGCAAAAAAGTAATATTGTCTCTCTCGGTGAAGGTGAGCAAAAGAAAATTTGTCATGGAGGCTGGCAAAACTATAATGAACTTCAGGGCAAAATTTAATAGAGTGGATCCATATCAGAGAAATCAGATGAATATATGGTTTTATTGTATGACTGTTGGCTGCAGATCATCAAAATTAGGGCTATTTTGTTACCACTTCCTTTACTGCTTATTTTCTCTCTGCTCCTTTCCCTGCATATGGTCGTTACTCAATGTATTTGTTAAATTCATTATTTTTTTTTTCTGAAAAGAATGAATAAAGAGAAATAAAAAGTTTTATTTGCAGAAATTAAGTAAAAGACAGTCCTAAGTTAAATCTTCCTGATTAATAGGTTGACTGTGAGTCACTGAGGTCTGAAACAGTATGTGTTTTGAGGGCTCCCTCTTGAATTTCTGATTCAACTGTATTGGGGTGGATCGTATTAAAAATGTTTCATGTTCTACTCTGAGGCACTCATCCTGAGCACCAGAGACCTAAGCAGAATGGGACTAATCAGTGGGGAGAGAATCAGCAAACTGAGTTTATCAAGTAAAAATAAAATGATTTGCTCCTTTACAAGGACTTAAGTCTTTGGAAACTGGCAAGTGAAAATGTTATTTCCAAGTCTCATAAACTAGCACATGCAGAACTCTTGATAGCCCAACCAACAGTCTGGATCCCTCTTGGTTCCAATTCAGTTTAGAGCAGTCTGCAGTTGGCTCATGTTGGCTGTGGTCCGTGTCAAGACGGCTACTTGCAGATAAAGATTTGCAGATCAATTAATGGAAATTTGAAAAAAAAAAAAAAAAAAAAAAAAGAAAGAAAAAAGCTTAAATATCATCCCAGAAAGATTTAAAAACTTGCCCAGCCACATTAGTGGTTATTGAAAATGTTGGAACTAGGACTCAGCTTATATAGCTCTATATAACTTGGAAGTCTGAATTAGCTTAACCTTTACTGCTTGCACTCCTCTCTGCTCCGTGCCATGATTCTGGATTGCTTGTAATTCCTCTCCACACACATCACTCTACTTCACAGCCTTCTAATTTGCTTCATGCTATCCTCAGTCCCTGAAGTATCCTTTCCACTAATCCTCTTCAAAGCTAACTACTACTATTCAATTCACTGGCAATTTAGCCAAGACCTCTCCTTCTCCAGGCATTCTTTTTTTTTTTTTTTTTTTTTTTTTTTTTTTTTTTTTTTTTAACTTACTTTTTGTGAGACGGACTCTCCCTCTGCAGGCTGGAGTGCAGTGGCGCAATCTCGGCTCACTGCAAGCTCCGCCTTCCGGGTTCCCGCCATTCTCCTGCCTCAGCCTCCGGAGTAGCGGGGACTACAGACGCCGGCCACCACGCCTGGCTAATTTTTTGTATTTTTAATAGAGATGGGGGGTTCACCTTGTTAGCCAGGATGGTCTCGATCTCCTTAACTCGTGATCCGCCCGCCTTGGCCTCCTAAAGTGCTGGGATTACTTTCTCCAGGCCTTCTTACCTGACAACCACCCCTCCTGACAGAGAAAGTGCTCACAGCCTGTCCTTGTGTAACTCCTGAGCATACTTCTACCATCAAGGTATGTGTTTTTTTTTTTTTTTTTTTTTAATGTATTGAGCTATGATGGTTAACATTTAGTGTCAACTTAATACTTACGGTCAACTTGATTGGATTGGAGGATGCGAAGTACTGTTCCTGGGTGTGTCTGTGAGGCTGTTGCCAAAGGAGATTAACATTTGAGTCAGTGGGCAGGGCACGGTGGCTCACGCCTGTAATCCCAGCACTTTGGGAGGCCGAGGCGGGCGGATCACGAGGTCAGGAGATGGAGACCATCCTGGCTAACGCGGTGAAACCCCGTCTCTACTAAAAAATACAGAAGATGAGTCAGGCACGGTGGCGGGCGCCTGTAGTCCCAGCTACTCGGGAGGCTGAGGCAGGAGAATGGCGGGAACCCGGGAGGCGGAGCTTGCAGTGAGCCGAGATGGAGCCCCTGCACTCCAGCCTGGGCGACAGAGTGAGACTCTGCCTCAAAAACAAAACAAAACAAAACAAAAACATTTGAGTCAGTGGACTGGGAGAGGCAGACCCACCCTCAGTCTGGGTGGGCACCATCTAATCAGCTGCCAGCCAGCTAGAATGAAAGCAGGCGGGGGAACATGGAAGGACTAGACTGGCTAACTCTTCCAGCCTCCATCTTTCTCGGGGTGCCGGACGCTTGCCGCCCTCAAACATCAGACTCCCAAGTTTTTCAGCTTTCGGACTCTTGGACCTACACCAGTGGTTTGTTAGAGGCTCTTGGGCCTTTGGCCTGACTGAAGGTGCACTGTCAGCTTCCTACTTTTGAGGTTTGGGGGTGCTGCCTGGCTTTCTTCCTCCTCAGTGTGCAGATGGCCTGTTGTGGGGCTTCACCTTGTGATCTTTTGAGTCAAAGCTCCTTAATTAACTCCCTTTCGTATATACATCTATCCTAATATTCCTGTTCCTCTAGAGAACTCGAATACATGAGTTCCCTCATTAAACGCTCAGTTTCTAGATGAGCGTTGTATTGGCTATTCTCAATCCAGAACTTAATGTAAGTCTTAACACATAGGAAATGATAAATGATTTATTATTATTGTTATTGTGTGTGTGCTTGTATGAGTGAATTAGTCTGAGCCCTATCTTTTGCTTCTTTCTTGGGTTCTTCTTGGCTAAAATATAAAATTTCCTGTCAGATGAATTGTCAGGAAAAAGAAACAGCAACAATAACAGTAACAATTGGAAGCTGAAGAAGTTGTACTGTACAGAATCTCTACTATAGGGTACATACTGCTAACTCTTATTTTTTTCTCACTGAATATCATAGTAACTGACCAAAGAGGAATACATTTTCATTGATACACTCAATATGCTTTGATGATTGAGACTTTTAACCAATTGCATTTAGAAAGATAAACAACTTTTATGTCCACCAAATGAAGGAAAACACACCAGTTTGTCAATTTGTTCGAAGAGACTTTAATGAGACCATGCTCCCCAGTCATCTGCTGATCCTAAGAGAGGAAGCGCAATCTGCGCCATTTTGCTGTTCTGACTGGGCAATTTACTGTATTTTATTCCCTGCCTGTGAAACGGAGTACTTTTGTCCTGTGCTTATGCAGCACTTTGTAGCATCTGGTGCTTGTTAGAGAAAATGTTTTAGTTTCTTTTCCCTTTTCTCCTTTCTTTAAAGTGATCATCACCCGTGTAAGGAAGGACTTTTCAGGGTTACCTTGTAGCTGCTCAAAGGGAAGTGGATAGTCATTATTGCCTGGAGATGAGGTTAGCACAAAGAATTTTCTTCACATGTTTTCCATAGAGTACAACTTTACAGAAAAGCTGACTTTTTACCATTAGTAACAATGTTTTAAGGGCTCTTTTGGAATAATTATAGCCTTACATTGTGCGATTTTAATGTTGCTGAAAACCTAAAGAATATATTTTGCGTATATAAGCTGAAATTGTGTGTATGAATATAATACATTAACGGATTTGCTGATGTGTTTATTGATGAATATATGATTTCTGCCTGTCAGAGTAGCATTAAAAAATATCAGGACTATTGGGGTGACCACCTTAGTGACCTTCATTCCCATAGCTAATCATGTACTATAGATAACATTAAGTCTTTTCTTAACATCACCATTACCATCCTAATATCAGCATCCTAAATAAAACCGACATGAAATTACTGACTTGTTCATCCAGCTGTTCCCCTATATACAACTTGTCCTCTTCAGTGTTCCACAAAGTACCACTGCATTTATTTATTTACTTTTAAAAACATTTTTACCAAGATATAATTCACAAGCCATAAAATGGCTTCAACCATTTAAAGTATAAAATGTAATGGTTTTTAGTATATACAGAGTTGTACAACCATCAGCAAAAACTAAGTTAAAAATATTTTCATCACCCTTTCCTCCGCCAAAGTAACCATTAGCCATCACTCCCTGTTGATCCTCCCTCATGCATTGTCATTCACAGTTATTTATCTTCTTATAGATTTGCCTATTCTAGACATTTTATATAGGTCTATTTTAACAACGTGTCATTTTTTAAATAACTAGCTTCTTTCACTTAGTATAACATTTTCATAGTGCATCTGTACCAAGGAATATATTAATAATACTTGATTTTTATTACTAAAGAATATGCCATTGTTTGGATATACAATATTGCATTTATCCATTCATTAGTTTTCAGATATTTGAGTAGTTTCCACATTTTAATTATTATAAATAATGCCAATATGAATATTCGTTTCAAGTTTTTGTTTGGACATATGTTTGCATGTCTCTTGCATGTACACTTAGGGGTGCAAATACTTGGTTATATGTAGGTAACTCTATGTTTAACAAGCTGAGAAACCTTCAAACCATTTTTTCAAAACAACTACATTATTTTATATTCCCACTGGACATATATAACATCACCACTTTTTATTATTTTTCTTTTTGAATTACAGCCATCTTAATGAATGCAGTGGTATCTCATTTTGGTTTTCATTGGGGCTACCTAATTAATGATGTTGAGCACATTTTCATATGCTTATTGATAATTTGTATGTTTTCTTTGGATAAATGTCTACAAATTTTATTTCTTTGGATAAATGTCTACTAATTTTATTTGGTAATCCTTTTCTTAGTTTTCTTAATGATTTTCTTAATTATAATATTTCTCTATAATATTTATTTTTATTATTGAGTTGGAATTATTTATTTATTTATTTTTATTTTATTATTTTTTTGAGATGGAGTCTCGCTCTGTGGCCCAGCCTGGAGCAGTGGGTACAATCTCATCTGACTGCAACCTCAGCCTTCTGGGTTCAAGCAATTCTCCTGCCTCAGCCTCCTGAGTAGTTGGGATTATAGGCGCATGCCACTACGCCTGACTAATTTTTGTATTTTCAGTAGAGATGAGGTTTCACCATGTTGGTCAGGCTGACCTCGTGATCCACCTGCCTTGGCCTCTCAAAGTGCTGGTATTACAGGTGTGAGCCACCATGCCCAGACTGGAAAATATTTTCATATTTGTTCTAGGTAAAAGCTCCTTTTCAGATATATAATTTGAAGACATTTTCTTCCATTCTGTGGATTGACTTCTCACTTGCTTCATGACGTCCTTTGAAACACAAAGGTTTTATCATTGGTGAAATCCAAATTACCAACTTTTTTCGTTTCTTAGGTTTTGGTGTCCTATCTAAGAAACCATTGCCTAATTCAGGCTCACAAAGATTTAATCCTACCTTTCTCTTATAGTTTGTAGTTTTACCTCTTCTATTTTGTCCATGAGAAATTTTGTATGAATTCTTGAATGGAGGTTGAGAATGAAGTCTGACTTCATTCTTTTGCATGTGTGTATCTGGTTGTCCCATCACTCATTGTTGAAAAGAAAATTGTGTCCCCGTTGAATTTTCTTAGCAGTTTTGTCAAAACTGGGTAAACATAAATGTATGGGCTTATTTCTAGAGTCTCAATTTTATTCCTTTGTTCTCTATGTCTATTCTTATGCTTAGACCATGCCGTCTTGATTACTGCACTAAGAAGTAAATTGTGAAATTGGAATGTGAATCCTCTAAATTTGTTTCTCCTTCTCAAGAGGTTTTGTCTATTCTAAGTTCCTTACATTATGTGATCATCTTAACAATTTCTGCCAAAAACCAAAAAAAAAAAAAATCCAGCTGTGATTTTGGTAGAGATTGTGTTAAATATGTGGTTCAATTTGGGGAGTATTGTCATCTTAACAATAACAAATTATCTGATCTATGATGTAGAGACAACTTTAGATTTACTTATATCCTGTGTAATATAATTAAATTATGTTTTGAATTTCACAGTGAATGAATATTTCACTTCTTTTGATAAGTTTATTCCCGAGGAATTTATTTTTTCTTAATTTTACTGTAAATTAAATATTCTTAATTACATTTTTGGATTATTCATTGCTAGTATGCAATTGATTTTTGCACATTGATTCCATCACTGAAAGTGGAATATGAAAGTATTCAGCTGTGATCTTGAATTGTATATTTTTCCTTTAATTTATGCCCATTTTTGCTTCATGTATTAACAAATTGTGTTGTAGCACCAAATACATTCATAATACTTGTGTTTTCTTGATGCATTGAAAATGTTATCATTATAATATGTTCATATTTGTCTCCGTAACAATTTTTGTCTTAAATAATATTTTGTCTTTATTAGTATAACCACTATTACTCTCTTTTGGTGTTTTGTCTTGTTACTATTTATAGTCTATAGTCTATATTTTAATGTGTTTTTTATTTTCATATTTCTCATTACTGCCTTCTTTTGTGTTAAATATATAAATTCTAGTATACCATTTTGATTCAGTTTTATTGTTTTTAAGTTAATTTTCTTAGTGATTTGCCTAGGGATTATCACTACCATCTTAATTTAGAATAATCTTGTTCAAATCTTCTAAACTTAATTTCAATACTATACAGAAGCTTTATAGTGATATGGTCCTTTCCCTTCCTCTTTTTATGCATTATAATTGTTCATTTATATGCTAATATATTATAATCCCATCTGTATTAGTCATAGCTCTGTAGAGAAAGAGAATTAATAGGAGATGTGTATCTTCTACTGAATATATAAAGAGATTTCTTATAAACTATTGGCTCATGAAATTGTAGAAGGTAAGAAGTCTCAGAATCTGCCTTCTGTGAGCTGGAGATCCAGGAAAGCTGGCTCAAAGCCTGAAAACCAGAGAGAAGATTATACAGATTCTAGCCTAGATTTGAAAGCCTGAGAATCAGGAGTTCTAAGAACAGGAGAAGATCACTGTCATACCTTAAACAGTCTGGCCATTAGTTTAACATTCCTCCACCTTTTCATTCTATTTGAGTCCTCTATAAATGGGATGAGGCCCACCACCCTGGAGAGGTGCTTCTACTTTACTCTGTCCACCAATTCAAATGTTAGTGTCCTCCAGATGCACCCTCATAGATACACTCAGAAATAATGTTTAACCAGCTATCCGAGAATCCTGTGACCCAGTAAAGTTGAAATATAAAATTAACCATCACATTATTCCGATAAGTTTATAACCATTGCATTATATAATATTTTAAAATAATAAGAGAAGAAAAGACTTATAAACAAGAATACTTTGCACTAACTTTTATATTCACTTTTATATAACTTTTATAGTTGCCTTACCTAAGTTCTTTATTACCTTTGCCTTTACCTGATTCTTTATTAGCTTGTGTTTATTCATGTTATTATTCCGTGACTTTTAATTTAAAATTGAATGACTCCCTTTAGATGGTTTTTGTGGGTATTCTACTAGCAATGAATTCTCTTATTTAATATAAGAATTTCTTAATTTCTTTTTTATTTTGAAAAGTTCATTTTACTGGATATAATATCTTTGGTTGACTGTCTTTTCCATTCCCTTTGAGTGTGTATTATGACTGCCTCCTGGCATCCCTTGTTTCTGATGGCAAGTCAGCTGTTAATTTGATTGAGGATGCCCTGTATGTGACCAGTTTCGAATTTATGTTTATCCTGTTTTGTTTTTGTTCTTTTTTTTTTTTTTTTTTTCCTGCTTTTGAGGTTCTTCTTTTAGTTTTGACTTTCAGCAGCTTGAATATGATGTGTCTATATCTGGGGTGGATCTCTTTGAGTTTATCCCATTTTGAATTTATCGAGTCTTGGTGGTAGAGATTAATATTTTTCATCACATTTAGGATGTTTTCAGTCATTATGTATCCACATATTATTTATTTCTCTCTTTCCTTTCAAGCTGAGACTCCCAATATACATTTGTTAGTACAGTTGATGGTGCCCTATAAATCTCTGAGGTGCTGTTCACCTTTGCAATTATTTTTCTTTCTGCATATTATTCTGGATTATCTCAACTATCTTATCTTCCTGTTCATGGATTCTTTCTTCTGCTAGCTCCAAATAACTTTGGAACATCTTCAGTGAATTTTAATGTAATTATTGTGCTTCTCAATTCCAAAATTTTATTTCACCCGTCTTTTCTTTAAATAATTCATATCTCATTATTGTTGCTCTGTATTTGGTGATACATTGTTTATAAAGATTTTTTTAAATTTTTAAACAATTTTTCAGTTCTTTTTTTCATTACTTAATTTATTTGTTAACTTCTATTTTAGTATCAGAGGTATATGTGCGGGTTTGTTATATAGGCAAATTGTGTGTCATGGGGGTTTGGTGTACAGATTATTTTGTTACCCAGGTAATAAGCATACACCCAATAGGTAGTTTTAAGATCCTCACCCTCATCCAAACCTCTATCCTCTACTACATCCTGATGTCCCTTGTTCCCTTCTTTGTTGATGTTATTTGGATCTAAGTCTCCACCCAGATCACATGTCAAATTGTAATCCCCAATGTTGGAGGTAGGGTCTGGTGGGAGGTGATTGGATCATGGGGTTGCATCCTTCATAAATAGTTTAACACCAACCCCTTGGTGCTGTCTTGTGATAGAGTTCTCACAAGATCTGGTTGTTTAAATGTGTTTAGCACCTCCCGGTTCCTCTCTTCCTTCTGCTCCAGTCATGTAAAGTGCTGGCTTTACCTTTGCCTTCCACCAGGATTGTAAGTTTCCTGAGGCAAGAAGCAGAATGCCAGAAGCAGATGCCAGCATCATGCTTCCTATATAGCCTGCAGAACCATTAGCCTTTTAAACCTCTTTCTTTATAAATTACTCAGTCTCAGGAGTTCCTTATAGCAATGTGAGAATGGGTTAATACATTTGTGTCCATGGATACTCAATGTTTAAGTCCCACTTGCAAGTGAGAACCTGCAGTATTTGGGTTTCTGTCCCTGCATTGGTTCACTTAAGATAATGACCTCCAGCTCCATCCACGTTGCTGCAAATGACATAATCTCATTTGTTTAAAGGCTGCAAAGTATTCTATGGTGTATATATACCACATTTTCTTTATCCAGTCTAGCAATGATAAACATTTACGTTGATTCTATGTCTCTAATATTGTGAATAGTGCTGCAATAAGCATATATGTTCATGTGTCTTTATGACAGAAGTATTTATCTTCCTTTGGGTATATACCCAATGTTGGGATTGCTGAGTCGAATGGTAATTCTGTTTTAAGTTCTTTGAGGAATTGCCAAACTTCTTTTTGCAATGGCTAAGCTAATCTACGTTCCCACCAGCAGTGTATAAGGATTCCCTTTTCTCTAAAACCTTGATAGCATATGTTATTTTTTGACTTTTTAATAATAACCATTCTAACTGGTGTGAGCTGGTATCTCATTGTTGTTTTGATTTTCATTTCCCTAATTAGGTAATCTTCAGCATTTTTTCATATGCTTAATGTCTGCATGTATCTTTTCAGAGGTGTCTATTCATGCACTTTTCTCACAATTTCATGGGATTGTTTTTTGCTTGCTAATTTGTTTTTACGTAGTTGTGTTTGGTTGAGGCCTCCTCAGCTGCTTGTTATGATGGATAGATTTGAAAGCGTGAGAAGGATATTTATGTTTGTTGATGGATAAATTTGATATATAATTGAGATGGGAGCTAATTTTTGTCATGTGAGGATGAGTAGGCCGGAGATCAGGGGGTTCCTTGGGTGACTTACAGATTCTGGATATTATACCTTTATTGGATGCTTTATTGGTGCTTTATTGGTGTTTCCTAGAATATCTTCAAGGATTTTGTTAGTTACAGATTTTATGTTTAAGTCTTTAACCTGTCTTGAGTTCATTTTTGTGTATGGCGTAAGAAAGTGGTCCAGTTTCAATCTTCTGCATATAGCTAGCCGATTATCCCAGTAGCACTTTCTAAATAGGTAGTTCTTTCACCGTTGCTTGTTTTTGCCGACTGTTGAAGATTAGATGCTTATGGTGGAGATTTTATTTATTAGTTCTCTATTAAGTTCCATTGGTCTATGTGACTGTTTTTGTATCAGTACCATACTGTTTTGATTTAGAATAGTTTTAGCCTAGTTTGAAGTTGGGTAATGTGATACCTCCAGTTTTGTTCCTTTTATTTAGGATTGCTTTGGCTATTTGGGCTCTTTTTTGGTTCCATATGCATTTTAGAATAGTTTCTTTTTTTCTAATTCTGTGATGAATGATGTTGGTAGTTTCATAGGAATATCAACAAATGTGTAAATTGTTTTGGGCAGTATGGCCATTTTAACTATATTGCTTCTACCTATCCATGAGCATGGAATGTTTTTCCATTTGTTTGTATTATCTCTGATTTCTTTGAGCAGTGTGTTATAATTCTCTTTGTAGAGATCTTTCACCTTCCTCCTTAACTGTATTCCTAGGTATTTTATTTTATTTTGATTATTGTAAATAAGATTGTGTTCTTGATTTGGCACTCAGCTTGGACATTTTTGGTATATAGAAACCTACTGATTTTTGTATATTGATTTTGTATTCTGAAATTTTGCTGAGGTTGTTTATCAGACCTAGGAGCTTTTGGGCAGAGACTATGGGGTTTTCTAGCTAAAATATCATGTTGTCTGCAGACACAGATAGTGTGACTTCTCTTCGTATTTAGATGCCATTTATTTATTTCTCTTACCAGATTACTCTGACTAGGATTTCCAGTACTACAGTGAACAATAGTAAAGAGGGTGGGCACCCTTGTCTTGTTCTGATTCTCAAGAGTAATGCTTCCACCTTTTGCTCATTCAGTATGATGTTGGCTGTGGGTTTGCCATAGATGAATCTAATTATTGTAAAGTATGTTTCTTCAGTGCCCTGTTGGTTGAAGGTTGTTAAAATGAAGGTATGTTCAGTTTTATCAAAAGCGTTTTCTGTATCGAATTGATGTGGTTTTGTTTTTAGTTCTGTTTATGTAATAAATCAGATTTATAGATTTGAATATGTTCAACAAATCTTGCATTCCAGAATGAAGCCTACTTAATCTAGGTGGATTAGATTTTGATATTCTGCTGGATTCAGTTTGCTAGTATTTTGTTGAGAATTTTTGCATCTATGTTCATCAAGGATATTGGCCTGAAGTTTTTGTGTGTGTTTGTGTGTTTGTGCATGTGTGTCTCTGTCAGGTTTTGGCATCAGAAAGATGGTGACTTCAGAGAATGAGTTAGGGGAGGAGTCCCTTTGATTCCATCTTTTGAAATAGTTTTAGTAGGAATGATACCAGGTTTTTTTTTTAATGTGTCTGGAATAACCTGGCTGTGCATCCATCTAATCCTGGACTTTTCCTGGTTGGCAGGCTTTTTTATTACTAATTCACTTTTGTAACTCATTTTCTGTTCAATATTTAAATTTATTCCAGGTTCCATCTTGGGAGTTTATGTTTCCAGAATTTTTTTTTTTCCATTTCTTGTAGGTTTTCTAGTTTATATGCATAGAGTTGTTCGTAATAGTGTCCGAGAGTTTTTGTATTTCTGAAGAGTCAGTGGTATCGGTAGCACCCACTCCCGATGGTTATGTGAGTTCTTTTCTATTTCCTAGGTGTCTCGGCTGGTTTGAGAAATAAAGGGAAAGAGTACAAGAGAGAGAAATTTAAAGCTGGGTGTCCGGGGCAGACATTACATGTCAGCAGGATCCGTGATGTTCCCTGAGCCGTAAAACCAGCAAGTTTTTATTAGCGATTTTCAAAAGGGGAGGGAGTGCACGAATAGGGTGTGGGTCACAGAGATCACATACTTCACAAGGTAATAAAATACCACAAGGCAAATGGAGGCAGGGTGAGATCACAGGACCACCAGATGAGGCGAAATTAAAATTGCTAATGAAGTTTCAGGCACGCATTGTCGTTGATAACATCTTATCAGGAAACAGGGTTTGAGAGCAGACAACCTGTCTGACCAAAATTTATTAGGCGGGAATTTCCTCATCCTAATAAGCCTGGGAGCACTACAGGAGATCGGGGCTTATTTCATCCCTTCGGCTTTGACCATAAAAGATGGCACGCTTTGAGGGGGCTGTTCATAGGCCTACCCTCAGGGCGCATTCTCTTTCTCAGGGATGTTCCTTGCTGAGAAACAGAATTCAGCAATATTTCTCCTATTTGCTTTTGAAAGAGGAGAAATATGGCTCTGTTCCATCTGGCTCACCAGCAGCCAGAAGTGTTATCTCTGGTGTTCCCTGAACATCACTGTTATCCTGTTCTTTTTTCAAGATGCCCAGATTTCATATTGTTCAAACACACATGCTCTACAAACAATTTGTGCAGTGGACACAATCATCATAGGGTCCAGAGGCGACATTCATCATCCTCAGCTTATGAAGAAGAAGACAGGATTAAGAGATTAAAGTAAAGAGAGCCATAGGAAATCACAAGGGTATTGATAGGGGAAGTGATAAGTGTCCATGAAATCTTCACAACTTATGTTCAGGGATTGCAGTAAATGCAGGCATTAGAAATTATAAAAGTATTAATTTGGGGAACTGATAAATGTCCATGAAATCTTCACAATTTATGTTCTTCTGCTGTGGCTTTAGCCGGTCCCTCTGTTCGGGGTCCCTGACTTCCCGCAACACAGTGGCAATGTCCCCATTGTCATTTCTGATTGTATTCATTTGGATATTCTGTCTTTTTTATTTGTTAATCTAGCTAGCAGTCTATCAATCTTATTTATTCTTTCAAAAAATCAACTTCTGGATTCATTGATCTTTTGTAAATTTTTTGCATCTCAATTTCCTTCAATTCAGACTTGATTTCGGATATTTCTTGTCCTCTGCTAGCTTTGATATTGGTTTATTCTTATTTCTCTAGTTTCTCTAAGTGTAATGTTATATTGTTAATTTGAGATCTTTCTAACTTTATGATGCTGGTGTTTAGCACTATAAACTTCCCTGTTAACATTGCCTTGGCTGTGTCCCAGAGATCCTGGTATGTTGTGTCTTTGTTGTCATTAGTTTCAAAGAACTTATTCATTACTGGCTTAATTTCGTGGTTTACCCAAAAGTCATTCAAGAGCAAGTTGTTTAATTTCCATATAATTGTACGATTTTGAGCAATCTCTTTAGTATTGATGTCTATTTTTAATGCATGTGATCCAAAAGTGTGGTAGGTATGATTTTTTTTTTTTTTGAATTTGCTGAGAATTGTTTTGTGGCTGATTGTGTAGTCAGTTTTATAGTATAGGTCATGTGCAGACAAGAAGAATGTATATTCTGTTGTTTCAGATGGAGAGTTCTTTAGATGTCTGTTAGGTCTATATGGTCAAGTGTCAAGTTTGAGTCCTGAATATCTAGATTTCTGCCATGATGATTGATCTAATAATGTCACTGCAGTGTTGAAGTCTCTCATTTTTATTGTATTGTCATCTAAGTTTCTTCATAGGTCTCTAAGAACTTGCTTTTATGAATCTAGGTGCTCCTTTGTTGGGTGCTCATATATATATTTAGGATAATTAAGTCTTCTTGTTGAGTTGAGCTGTTTACCATTATGTAATAGCCTTCTTTGTGTTTTTAATTTTAATGTAATCTTTGTTGGCTTAAAGTCTGTTATGTCTGAAATTAGATTATTCACCCCTGCTTTTTTTTCTGTTTTCCATTTTCTTGGAATATTTTTCTCCATCCTTTTACTTTTAGCCTACGTGTATTGATTGCATGTGAGATGGGTGTCTTGAAGACAGCATACAGTTGGGTCTTGCTTCTTTATCCAACTTGCCCCTCTGTGTCTTTTAATTGGGACATTTAGCCCATTCACATTTAAGGTTAATATTGATATGTGCAGAATGGGACCAGTCAGTAAGTAGTTACCTGATTATTATGCATACTTAATTGTGTAGTTGCTTTATTGTGTCAATGGTATATGTACTTAAGTGTGTTTTTGTGGTAGTTGGTAATGATCTTTCATTTTCCTGTTCTGTACACCCTTAAGGACCCCTTGTAAAGTGGCAAGGAATTCTCCTAACATTTGCTTGTCTGCAAAGGATCTTATTTCTACTTCATTTATAAAACTTAGTTTGGCTGGATGTAAAATTCTTGATCCCAGAGTTTTGTTTTGTTTTGTTTTGTTTTTTCCTATAATAGTGAATATAGGCACACAATCCCTCCTGGATTGTAGGATTTCTGCTGAAACATCTGCTGTTAACTTGATGGGATTCGTTTTGTAGGTAGCATTGCCCTTTGCTCTAACTGTTTTTAATATATTTTTCTTTTATGTCAGCCTTGGAGAATCTGATGACTACATGTCTTGGGGATAATCATCTTGTATAGTATTTTACAGAGGTTCTCTGGATTTCCTTGATTTGCATATTGGCCTCTCTAGTGAAGTTTGGGAAATATTTTTGGGTAACATCCTCAAACATGTTTTCCACATTGTTTGCTTCATCCCCCTCTCTTTCAGGGATATCAGTGAGTCATAGATATGGTCTCTTTACATAATCCCACGTTTCTCAGGTTTTGTTTTTCTTGTTCATTTTTGTTTCACTGAGTTAATTTGGACAACTAGTATCTAAGCTCCAAGATTCTTTCCTCCACATGGTCTATTCTGCTGTTAATACTTGCAATTGTATTATGAAATTCTTATGGTTTTTTTTTTAACTCTATCACATCAGTTTGGTTCTTTCTTAAAAATGGTTATTTTGTCTTTTCATTCCTGTATCATTTTATCATATTCCTCAGATTCTTTAAATTGGGTTTCAACTTTCTCCTGAATCTCAATGATCTTCATTCCTATCCATATTCTGAATTCTATGTCTGTCATTTTAGCCATTTCAGCCTGTGTAAGAACCATTCCTGGGGGAGCTAGTGTGGTCATTCAGAGGTAAAAAGACACTCTGGCTTTTTGAGTTGCCAGAGTTCTTGTGCTGGTTCTTTATTATCTGTATAGACTGTTATTCCTTTACTCTTTGATATTTCTGTCCTTTTTATTGAGTTTTTTGCTGGTATCTTCTTTGATTCCCTTGTGGCTTTGATTCTGATATAAGGAATGTTCAGTCAACTAGCTTTGATTCTGGAAGATTTCAGGGGACTAAGGCTCAGTTATGCACTCTTGGGCTATGTGCTCCATCACTGGGGTCTGGTACCAAGCCCTGGCTTTGTTCCCTAACCCCTCAAGGTTATGAACCTGCTGCATTTAAGAGGTTGAGGTGATCCCAGTCCACTAGCCCCAACATTCCGGTGAGGTGTGCTGGCCAAAGTGCTCTGTAGGGGTGGTGACAGTGGAATCTGTGCTTGCCCGCATGTGTCAGAAGCTGCAGTGATGCAGCAGGGTGTACTCTATCATCTGGGGTAGGGCACTGGCAGGAATGGGGCAGAAGCATTCATGCACATGCTCATGCCTGCAACAATGGTGAGGCAGAGTGCCCACACGTTAGTGTGGGCAGGGTGCCAGCATCTATGCATGCACTTGTACTGGTAGTAGTGGCAGGAGCACCATGGCTGGCTACCTGTGCCTCCGTGGGGGTAGTATGCTGGTGGTGGTGACATCTGGATGGTGTTGTGCACTGACACTCCTAGCAACAATGGGGCAGCAGGGCGCACACATGCCACTGGGGGAGGGGAGGCAAGTTCTAAATGTGTGCACAGTGACAAAGTGGTGGTTCAAGGAAGTGGGCAAGTGTGTGCCAGCAAGGCAGCAGAGGAAGGCTACTGTGGGGCGATGCTGCAAGTAAGCTAGTTGAGTCAACAAAGGTCAGTCTGCTGGAGCTCTCTGGTGGTCAGATGTGGTCTGCCAGGAAAGGAGCTATGATGAGAGTCCCCAGGAAGCACCCTAGTAGGGCATCCAAAGATGCACTGCAATCATGTGTAGGCAGGTTGGGGACCCAGGAAAGGCCAGCAGACAGAGGGGCACTCAGATAGGACAGGCCCTATCCTCTGGGCAAGACTGCCATGCTCTGTCCAGGTCTAACAGTACCCAAAAGCTAAAGCCAGCTAGAGGAGGTTGGCAAACCTTGGAGGATGAGCATCCCTGGCCATGCTCCACTGCAACCCTTCATGCACCAAATGCTTTGGGCTCCATACAGTCTGGCATCCTTCCCCTGCCACCTTCCCAACCAACTCTCCCTGCCAGCTTAAGTGTCCGTGGGATCATGGGTTCTGCACTAGGATTCCAGAGGTCTGTGGTGTGTGTTGGCCACTCCTCACATACTCAACTTACCTCTTTCTTGGGAGTCACTGGGAATCAGGAGCAGGTCCCAGTGTTTTGCTGCCCTGTGCAAGGTTCCCAGCTTCCTCCTTGTTTAGTCCAGTGTCTGCATCTTCCCTGTTTCCACTCTCAGTGCCTTCTCTCTGAAGATATGCCAGTCTTCCTGATGTCCCTATTTTTCAGTAGGGGATGTTCCTCCTGGCTATATCTAGTCAGCCATATTTAAGTTCTCTTTAGTTCTTTGGACATATTTGTACTAGGTTTTTTATAATAGCTTATTTATAATTTTGTCTAGTAAGTCCGTCATCTCATCATTTTTTAGCTGTTGCTAAACATTTCCTTAATGTTTTTCTAAATATATTTTCAAATTGTTTTGTAATAGATATAAAAATCATAATAAATGTATAATTGGCTGAGATTGGCCTACAGTTTGGCTTTCTTAAGAAACGTGTATCAATTTTTATTTTTAAGCCTAACACAGCTAATGACTAGGGGATTAATCACTCTTTTTATTTTCTATAGAAGTACTATATAACACAAATTATTTAAACATTAAATATTTGGTAAAATTCCATTGAAAATGATTGTACCAGAGCCTACTTTTTAGTGCGTTTTTACAGTGGGGTTGGCACTGAATTATTGTTTCTGTTTATTTACCATCTATAGAATAATTCACAATTTATAATTAATATTCAGTTAATTTTGGTAAGGATATTTGAGGAATATATCCGCAAATATCCTTTAATTTAAATTTAATAATTTAAATTGCATTTAAAATTTAAAATTTAGTGTTATAAATTTGTTCATTGGCATAAATTCCAACAACTGTAGTATTATTATTTCTAATGTTATCTATGAACACATTTCTTATTTTCTTGGTTAATATTACCAGAGGATTATCTATTTTATTAGCATATATAGACAAATATTCACCATTGTTGAACTTTCTTTGGTGTTATAATTTCTTTTTAATATTTTTTACTAGTAATTCATCCCCACTAATTTACTTTGTTTTATTCTGAGAATTTTTTTCTAAGATTTTTCAGATTGGAAGTTCGAGCCCTTTTTACCTTCTTTTTTTATTATTATTATACTTTGTGTTCTAGGGTACATGTGCACAACGTGTGGGTTTGTTACATATGTATACATGTGCCATGTTGGTGTACTGCACCCATTAACTCATCATTTACATTAGGTATATCTTCTAATGCTATGCCTCATCCCCCCCACCCCCAACCCCACAACAGGCCCTGGTGTGTGATGTTCCCCTGCCTGTGTCCAAGTTTTCTTGTTGTTCAATTCCCACCTATGAGTGAGAACATGCAGTGTTTGGTTTTCTGTTCTTGTGATAGTTTGCTGAGAATGATGGTTTCCAGCTGCATCCATGTCCCTACAAAGGACATGAACTCATCCTTTTTGATGGCTGCATAGTATTCCATTGTGTATATATGCCACATTTTTTTAATCCAGTCGGTCATTGACGGACATTTGGGTTGGTTCCAAGTGTTTGCTATGGTGAATAGTGCCGCAGTAAACATACGTGTGCATGTGTCTTTATAGCAGCATGATTTATAAACTTTTGTGTATATACCCAGTAATGGGATGGCTGGGTCAAATGGTATTTCTAGTTCTATATCCTTGAGGAATTGCCACACTGTCTTCCACAGTGGTTGAACTAGTTTACAGTCCCACCAACAGTGTAAAAGTGTTCCTATTTCTCCACATCCTCTCCAGCACCTGTTGTTTCCTGACTTTTTAATGATTACCATTCTAACTGGTGTGAGATGGTATCTCATTGTGGTTTTGATTTGCATTTCTCTCATGGCTAGTGATGATGAGCATTTTTTCATGTGTCTGTTGGCTGCATAAATGTCTTCTTTTGAGAAGTGTCTGTTCATATACTTTGCCCACTTTTTGATGGGGTTGTTTGCTTTTTTCTTATAAATTTGTTTGAGTTCTTTGTAGGTTCTGGATATTAGCCCTTTGTCAGATGAGTATATTGAAACGTTGTCTCCCATTTTGTAAGTTGCCTGTTCACTCTGATAGTAGTTTCTTTTTCTGTGCAGAAGCTCTTTAGTTTTTTCCGATCTTCGTACAGTGAGACGGAGTCTCACTGTGTCTCCCAGGCTGGAGTGCAGTGGCGCGATCTCGGCTCACTGCAAGCTCCGCCCCCCGGGTTCACGCCATTCTCCCGCCTCAGCCTCCCAAGTAGCTGGGACTACAGGCACCCGCTACCGCGCCCGGCTAGTTTTTTGTATTTTTAGTAGAGACGGGGTTTCACCATGTTAGCCAGGATAGTCTCGATCTCCTGACCTTGTGATCCACCCGCCTCGGCCTCCCAAAGTGCTGGGATTACAGGCTTGAGCCACCGCGCCCGGCCAACTCTTTAGTTTAATTAGATCCCATTTGTCAATTTTGGCTTTTGTTGCCATTGCTTTTGGTGTTTTAGTCATGAAGTCCTTGCCCATGCCTATGTCCTGAATGGTATTACCTAGGTTTTCTTCTAGGGTTTTTATGGTTTTAGGTCCAACATTTAAGTCTCTAATCCATCTTGAATTAATTTTTGTATAAGGTGTAAGGAAGGGATCCAGTTTCAGCTTTCTACTTATGGCTAGCCAGTTTTCCCAGCACCATTTATTAAATAGGGAATCCTTTCCCCATTTCTTGTTTTTGTCAGGTTTGTCAAAGATCAGATGGTTGTAAATGTGTGGTATTATTTCTGAGGGCTCTGTTGTGTTCCATTGATCTATATCTCTGTTTTGGTACCAGTAGCATGCTGTTTTGGTTACTGTAGCCTTGTAGTATAGTTTGAAGTCAGGTAGCATGATGCCTCCAGCTTCATTCTTTTGGCTTTGGATTGTCTTGGCAAGGTGGGCTCTTTTTTGGTTTCATAATGAACTTTAAAGCAGTTTTTTCCATTTCTGTGAGGAAAGTCATCGGTAGCTTGATGGGGATGGCATTGAATCTATAAATTACCTTGAGAAGTATGGCCATTTTCACGATATTGATTCTTCCTATCCATGAGCATGGAGTGTTCTTCCATTTGTTTGTGTCCTCTTTTATTTCGTTAAGCAGTGGTTTGTAGTTCTCCTTGAAGAGGTCCTTCTCATCCATTTAAGTTGGATTCCTAGGTATTTTATTCTCTTTGAAGCAATTTTGAATGTGAGTTTACTCATGATTTGGCTCTCTGTCTGTTATTGGTGTATAAGAATGCTTGTGATTTTTGCACATTGATTTTGTATCCTGACACTTTGCTGAAGTTGCTTATTAGCTTAAAGAGATTTGGGGTTGAGACGATGGAGTTTTCTAAATATACAATCATGTCATCTGCAAACAGGGACAATTTGACTTCCTCTTTTCCTAATTGAATACCCTTTATTTCTTTCTCTTGCCTGATTACCCTGGCCAGAACTTCCAACACTATGTTGAATAGGAGTGTTGAGAGAGGGCATCCCTGACTTGTGCCAGTTTTCAAGGGGAATGCTTCCAGTTTTTGCCCATTCATTATGATATTGGCTGTGGGTTCGTCATAAATAGCCGTTATTATTTTGAGATACATTCCATCAATACCGAATTTATTGACAGTTTTTAGCATGAAAGGCTGTTGCATTTTGTCAAAGGCCTTTTCTGCATCTATTGAGATAATCATGTGGTTTTTGTCTTTGGTTCTGTTTATATGCTGGATTACATTTATTGATTTGCAAATGTTGTACCAGCCATGCATCCCAGGGATGAAGCCCACTTGATCATGGTGGATATACTTTTTGATGTACTGCTGGATTCAGTTTGCCAGTATTTTATTGAGGATTTTTGCATCAATGTTCATCAGGGATATTGGTCTAAAATTCTCTTTTTTTGTTGTGTCTCTGACAGGCTTTCGTATCAGGATGATGTTGGTGTCATAAAATGAGTTAGGGAGGATTCCCTCTTTTTCTATTGATTGGAATAATTTCAGAAGGAATGGTACCAGCTCCTCCTTGTACCTCTGGTAGAATTTGGCTGTGAATCCATCTGGTCCTGGACTTTTTTGGTTGTTAGGCTGCTAATTATTGCCTCAATTTCAGATCCTGTTATTGCTCTATTCAAGGATTCAACTTCTTCCTGGTTTAGTCTTGGGAGCTTGTATGTGTCCAGGAATTTATCCATTTCTTCTAGATTTTGTAGTTTATTTGCATGAGGTGTTTATAGTATTCTCTGATGGTAGTTTGTATTTCTGTGGGGTCGGTGGTGATATCCCCTTTATCATTTTTTGTTGCATCTGTTTGATTCTTTCTTTTCTTCTTTATTAGTCTCACTAGTGATTATCAATTTTGTTGATCTTTTCAAAAAACCAACTCCTGGATTCATTGATTTTTTGAAGGGTTCTTTGTGTCTCTATCTCCTTCAGTTCTGCTCTGATCTTACTTATTTCTTGCCTTCTGCTAGCTTTTGAATGTGTTTGCTCTTGCTTCTCTAGTTCTTTTAATTGTCATGTTAGGGTGTCAATTTTAAATCTTTCCTGCTTTCTCTTGTGGGCATTTAGTGCTATAAATTTCCCTCTACACATTGCTTTAAATGTGTCCCAGAGATTCTGGTATGTTGTATCTTTGTTCTTATTGGTTTCAAAGAACATCTTTATTTCTGCCTTCATTTCGTTATGTACCCAGTAGTCATTCAGGAGCAGGTTGTTCAGTTTCCATGTAGTTGAGCGGTTTTGATTGAGTTTCTTAATCCTGGGTTCCAGTTTGATTGCACTGTGGTCTGAGAGACAGTTTGTTATAATTTCTGTTCTTGTACATTTGCTGAGGAGTGCTTTACTTCCAACTTGTGGTCAGTTTTGGAATAAGTGTGATGTGGTGCTGAGAAGAATGTATATTCTGTTGATTTGGGGTGGAGAGTTCTGTAGATGTCTATTAGGTCCGCTTGGTGTAGAGCTGAGTTCAATTCCTGCATATCCTTGTTAACTTTCTGTCTCGTTGATCTGTCTAGTGTTGACAGTGGGGTGTTAAAGTCTCCCATTATTATTCTGTGGGAGTCTAAGTCTCTTTGTAAGTCTCTAAGGACTTGCTTTATGAATCTGGGTGCTCCTGTATTGGGTGCATATATACTTAGGATAGTTAGTTCTTCTTGTTGAATTGATCCCTTTACCATTATGTAATGGCCTTCTTTGTCTCTTTTGATCTTTGTTGTTTAAAGTCTGTTTTATCAGAGACTAGGATTGTAACCCCTGACTTTTTTTGTTTTCCATTTGCTTGGCAGATCTTCCTCCATCCCTTTATTTTGAGCCTATGTGTGTCTCTGCACATGAGATATGTCTCCTGAATACAGCAAACTGATGGGTCTTGACTCTATCCAATTCTCCAGTCTGTGTCTTTTAATTGGAGCATTTAGCTCATTTACATTTAAGGTTAATATTGTTATGTGTGAACTTGATCCTGTCATTATGATGTTAGTTGGGTATTTTGCTGGTTAGTTGATGCGGTTTCTTCCTAGCATCGATGGTCTTTACATTTTGACATGCTTTTGCAGTGGCTGGTACCGGTTGTTCTTTCCGTGTTTAGTGCTTCCTTCGGGAGCTCTTGTAGGACAGACCTGGTGGTGACAAAAATCTCTCAGCATTTGCTTGTCTGTAGAGGATTTTATTTCTCCTTCACTTATGAAACATAGTTTGACTGGATATGAAATTCTGGGTTGAAATTCTTTTCTTTAAGAATGTTGAATATCGTCCCCCACTCTCTTCTGGCTTGTAGAGTTTCTGCTAAGAGATCCCATGGTAGACTGATGGGCTTCCCTTTGTGTGTAACCCAACCTTTCTCTCTGGCAGCCCTTAACATTTTTTCCTTCATTTCAACTTTGGTGAATCTGGCAATTATGTGTCTTGGAGTTGCTCTTCTTGAGGAATATCTTTGTGGTATTCTCTGTATTTCCTGAATTTGAATGTTGGCCTGCCTTGCTAGGTTGGGGAAGTTCTCCTGGATAATATCCTGCAGAGTGTTTTCCAACTTGGTTCCATTCTCCTCGTCCCTTTCAGGTACACCAATAAGATGTAGATTTGGTCTTTTCACATGGTCCCATATTTCTTGGAGGCTTTGTTCATTTCTTTGTACTCTTTTTTCTATAAACTTCCCTTCTTGTTTCATTTCATTCGTTTGATCTTTAGTCACTGATACCCTTTCTTCCAGTCGATCGAGTTGGTTACTGAAGCTTGTGCATTTGTTATGTAGTTCTCGTGTCATGGTTTTCATCTCTATCAGGTCGTTTAAGGACTTCATTACATTGGTTATTCTAGTTAGCCATTCATCAAATCTTTTTTCAAGGTTTTTAGTTTCTTTGTGCTGGCTTCCTCCTTTAACTTGGAGAAGTTTGATTGTCTGAAGCCTTCTTCTCTCAGCTCGTCAAAGTCATTCTCCATCCAGTTTTGTTCTGTTGCTGGCGAGGAGCTGCATTCCTTTGGAGGGGTAGAGGTGCTCTGATTTTTAGAATTTTCAGCTTTTACGCACTACTTTTTCCCCATCTTTGTGGTTTTATCTACCTTTGGTCTTTGATGATGGTGACGAACAGATGGGATTTTGGTGTGGATGTCCTTTCTGTTTGTTAGTTTTCCTTCTAACAGTCAGGACTCCTAGCTGCAGGTCTGTTGGAGTTTGCTCGAGGTCCACTCCAGACCCTTTTTGCCTGGGTATCAGCAGCAGAGCCTGCAGAAGAATGAATATTGCTGAACAGCAAATGATGCTGTCTGATTGTTCCTCTGGAAGCTTCCTCTCAGAGGTGTACCCGTCCGTGTGAGGTGTGAGGTGTCAGTCTGCCCCTAGTGGGGGATGTTTCCCAGTTAGGCTACTCTGGAGTCAGGGACCCACTTAAGCAGGCAGTCTGTCTGTTCTCAGATCTGAAACTCCATGCTGGGAGAACCACTACTCTCTTCAAAGCTGTCAGACAGGGATATTTACATCTGCAGAGGTTTCTGCTGCCTTTTGTTTGGCTATGCCCTGTCCCCAGAGGTGGAGTCTACAAAGTCAGGCAGGCCTCCTTGAGCTGTGGTGGGCTCCACCCAGTTCGAGCTTCCCAGCTGCTTTGTTTACCTACTCAAGCCTCAGCAATGGCGAGCGCCCCTCCCCTAGCCTCACTGCTGCCTTGCAGTTAGATCTCAGCCAGCTGTGCTAGCAATGAGGGAGGTTCCATGGGCGTGGGGACCCTCTGAGACAGGCACCGGATATAACCTCCTGGTGTGCTGTTTGCTAAGACCCTTGGTAAAGCGCAGTATTAGGGTGGGAGTGACCTGATTTTCCAGGTGTTGTGTGTCACGGTTTCCCTTGGCTAGGAAAGGGAATTCCCTTCCCCCTTGCGCTTCCTGGGTGAGGCGATGCTTCACCCTGCTTCTGCTCTCACTTGTTGGGCTGCACCCACTGTCCTGCACCCATTGTCTGACACGCCCCAGTGAGATGAACCCGGTACCTCAGTTGGAAATGCAGAAATCACCCATCTTCTGTGTCACTCATGCTGGGAGCTGTAGGCTGGAGCTGTTCCTATTCGGCCATCTTGGCACCACCTGTCTTTACCTTCTAATATAAGGCATTTATAGGTTTAATAGTCCCTTGAATATTGTTCTTGCTAGGCAAAACAAGAGCACCCAAAATATGTGCATATCCTGTGAATGCCTACTACCTGTGAATACATTCTTAACACAAAAAGAACTTCACAGGTGTGACTGATAAGCTTACAGAACTTGACCTGGGAAGATCTTTCAGAATCTCCTGGTTGACCCAGTCTAAGCACAAGGGTGCTGTAAGTGAAATAAATAGGGCCTAGGAGAAATTGGTAGATGCTATGCTGCTGGCTTTGAAGGTGAACAAAGAGGCTACAAGCCAAGTAATATAGGTGGCCTCTAGAAACTGTCAAAGTCAAGGAAAAAGATGTCTTAGAACCTCTAGAATAAGTGCGACTCTGCAAATACTTTGCTTTAATTTTATTAAGGTCAATTTCAGAATTCTGATCTCCAGAAATCTAGAAATGCATTTCTGTTGTTGAAGATGCTAAGTTCATGGTAATTTTTTACAGCAGCAAAGAAATGAATGCATTTCATTTGCCACATCTAAAACTTTTATGGTTTTACAAATTTTATCACCTTTAACTATTTTGGAATATCCATTATAATGTTTTCTTTTCACAATAAGTGTTTAGATGTTTATTTTACCTGTGTGATTTACTGTCCAAATGAATGATATTTTTCTACCTTAATTAGATTATGTTAAGTAATGCAGTCTGTGACACTAATTCTATGACACACGCAGCCTAGTATTTGATCATTTATTTTTTTATTTCATGCATTATCTACTGGACATATATAGGATATTAAATCCTAAAATAGAATGAAATATATAAGGAAGAATGAAATATATAAACTATAAGTACATCAAGTTCTTAATTTTTGCTTTTTCTGTTTTCAATATCTTTATTTTTTAATGGTATTTTTGATCAAACAACTGCTGAGAGAGTGCACTAAGCTTTTCCATATAATATACTTATTTTCCATGTGTAGTGTTTTGTTTGTGAGTCACCTCTATTTTTAGACTATGATTAATGGCACACACATTTAGAACTGTTGTATCTTCCTAATAAATTAAAATTTTAATCATTATATAACAACTCTCTTTATTTTCCTCTCATTATTTTTCTTACTACAACTTCATCACAATTCTGTCATTAGTAACCTCACCATACATTTAAGAATCATTTCTTATATTTTTGTATTTAATATTTAGTTTCATGTGGAGTGGCCGTTTGGGGTATCCAGTCTTCCATACTGATGAAATGAAAACTCTTATTTGTGACTTTCATTCTGACAATATACATTGATTTCGTTTTTCTAAACTTAACTATAATTAAAAGCAAAAACAAACAAAACAGGAACAAAAACTGACTTTTTTATTTACCAAGATATTGACAAAATTTTAAAATATCATTGGGGGTAAAATGCTAATTTCCTGAGCTCTCTCCACTTAAAGACATTAAATATCTATATTGAGAAATGACTGTATGAAAAAGATTTTTTTCATTTTGAATGTAAACAATAAAGCAAAAAAAATAATATTTTTAATTCGCGTTGAGTTTCTGAGATTGCTTTCCTATTTATAGAGCATGCCACAATACAAGCAAGGATGAATTTACAATGTTCATAAAGCAATCCTGTACACATTTACTGAGGGAAGCATAGTACTTGTAAACAGTGGAGACATATTTTGTTTAGAAAATATGAAATTAAATTTGCAGTAAGGCTCAATGTATCAAGAGAAGCCTCATTCAGAAGGAGAATGGAAGCTCAGCTTTTAATGAGAATTATAGAAAACAGGTTACCATTTTGATATTTTTAGAGAAGGCAAATGAATTTTATGTGTTATCATAAAAGAATAGATTTAAAAAATAAAAGATTTCAAAAGACCAACAAAAGAATTGCACAAATCTCAGGTAGTACAAGTTGGACAAAATTATAACCGGAAATGTATATTCAGAATTCAGAGACAATATCATAAAAGTTAAATGAAAAAGCCAGATGCCTATATAGTCAAGACTCTAGTCAGTGTTTACTACAAAATCAGCAGTAACTGACCTCCTTTTGGATCAAAGTAATAGAACTTGCTGTGTGGTCTTGGCAATTGGCTCAGGTAAGTTATCACATAATTGTGCCTCTTTTTAAAACAATTCTGCTGAGTTTTCTGGAAAATGCATGACTTTTGTTCACTCCAAAAGCAGTATAGTATGGAAATGTATAGGGACCAAAACAAAGGAACAAAATCCTCATGGATATGAGGCTCAATGTTCTGAGCCTACTATTAGAAATGGGGCTCACACAAATTGGAAAAATAAATAATAGACGGTAAGAAGGTGTATTCGTCTGTTCTTATACTACTAATAAAGACATACCCAAGACTGGGTAATTTATAGAGGAAAGGGGTTTAATGGACTCATACTTCCACATGGCTGGGGAGGCCTCACAATGATAGAGGAAGATGAAGAAAGAGCAAAGGGATGTTTGACATGGTGGCAGGCAAGAGGGTTTGCCTAGGGAAACCTCCCTTTATAAAACCATCAGATCTCGTGAGACTTATTCACTATCATGAGAGCAGCATGGGAAATACCCACCCCCATGATTCAATTATCTCCTACCAGGTCCCTCCCATGACACATGGGGATTATGGGAGATTATATTCAAGATGAGATTAGCATGGAGACACAGCCAAACCAAATCAGAAGGACTTTAGAATTTCATGCCCAAGATATTTTTAAAATACACCTTTGAATAATTTATAGAGGCAAGAATATTTCCTCAGTTACTGACACCTGACTTATATACACAGGAAATGTAAGACTTTCTCAATACTTAGGGTGATACTCAGATAATAACGAGCTCGGTGTTCAGTCTTGCTGCCAATTAAGGTCAGCACACAATCCAAAGTTCAGTCACAGTGCAACAAGAGCTTTCTAAAGTATGCCCTGGGTATTGACAGAAGCTTCTTGGAGCTCCCCAGTGTAAACCGAAGACTACATTGGCAATTGCTGCCATTGCAAATCTCTGATTGAAGCTAATGTAGGTCCTTGTAATGTTGTTCCTAGAGAATCCCCAGCCCTCATATCCAGGCATCTGGAAACATGCTGATAAATACCTACAATGGCCTGAAAATGTAGCAATTCTCAACTTTTGTGGTTATAGCAGAGAAAAAGTAAAATGCTATATCTCACAGTGGATTCATGTGTGTCCTGGAAATCAGATTGCAGTCATTATTCAAATGAAAAACAATTTATAATTTTGACATCTGCAAACTAAATATTGTCTTAAAGAGGACTCTATGTTGTGAAGAAAAGTGCATTAATTTTGAAGGCATTAAAAGCTGAAATAAAAAACTAGCTCAGATTCTTTATAGCAAACTGGAGAAACTGGTTGACTTCTGATTCTCAGTTTCTGTATCTGTCAAATGGGCATGATTTATTTTATGTACTCAGTTTAACATCAATAATATCAATTACTTATGAATATTAGTTATTTTTATTACCTCTAAGTTCTGCTTATAGCAATTTATGGGAAATAGTAAGATGGATTTCCTGTGGGTGTAAAATTATACTGGGCAGCAGAAGTCTTTAGAAAACTCATATTACAATTGAGTTTTCAAGTTATATTATAATTGGATTGGAATAAGTTACTTCTCTCCATTATTCTATTTGCACAAAACAAGTTAGTTTCTATGTTCAGATGAAAGCAAACGAGCAGAATCAGGTACCATGTAGAATCTGGATGTTGGTCAATATCAGTTTAAGAAATAGAAAACTGGAAGTTCTGAGAATAACTGGAGCTGAGAATGTTTAACAGGATTGAGAAATAGTCAAAACATAGGCACAAATTTGAAATTTGCATGGAAATTTTTGTAATGGACAGACTTTGAATCCAACTTAACATTTACAGATGAAAACCTCATGAATAAAGCTAGGTATTTTAAGGCAACGTAAAATTTTTCCTAAACATATGATCTCCCCTCTGCTTTAATACCCGCCCTTCCCCATCCTTCTTAATTCATTTGGACTGTTATAATAGAATCTTATAGATTGGGTCACTGTAAACAACAAAAATTTATTTCTCAGAGGCTGGGAAGTCTAATATCAAGGTGCAGGCCAATTCTGTATCTGGTGAGGGCACAGTTTCTCATTCATAAGTGGCACCTTTTTTCTATGTTATTGCATTGTGGAAGGCACAAGGCAGCTCTCTGGGGCCTCTTTCATAAGGGTGTTAATCCAGCCAGGCATGGTGGCTCATGTCTATAATCCCAGCACTTTAGGTGGCTAGGTGGGAGCCTCACTTGAAACCAGGGGTTTGAGACCAGCCTGAGTAATATATTGAGACCTTGTGTGTACAAAAAAATTAAAAACAGAAACAATTAACTGTCTGTGGCGGCACACACCTCTAGTCCCAGCTACTCAGGAAGCTGAGGCAGGAGGATTGCTTGAGCCCAGGAGTTCAAGGTTACAGTGAGCTATGATCACACCACTACACTTCAACATGTGAGACAGAGGGGGACCCCATGGTAAGGAAAAAAAAAAAAAAGTAAAAATTGGTGCAAATTCCATTCACAACGACTCTGCCTTCATGATCTAAACAACTCTCAAATGTCCTACCTCCTAATACCATAGCACTGGGGATTAGGTTTCAACATAAGAATTTTAGAAGGACATAAACATTCAGATCCTAGCACTCACCATCCATCCCCTCCCTCCTTTCCCCTTCCCTTTCCTACTTTCTTTCTTTTCATCATATCAAGTAGTTTTACTGTTGATATGCTTTGGAGATTATATTTGTGTATACACACATGCATGTACATGTTTAATTTTGTGTATTTATATATTTAATTTTTAAATACCTCCAACAGAGAAAAGCAGAGGAAAAAAAATGTAGAAACTATATATAGGTATATTTCAAATAATTGCCAAATGTTTGCTGGATATATTTCATCAATTGTTCCTAAGGAATTTTAAATACAATCATAGATATCTTGATATTTTACCCTCATATATTCAAATACACACATCTAAAAATGAGAATGGTTTCCTGCATTTTACAGTTATATTTTAGCACTTAATATTAATTATCTATTGCTACCTAATTTATAACTTTTCTCATACCTATTTGTATACATGCTTCCTTCAAAAAAGAAACAATCGAGAATTACAGATTACATTTTTTTGCTATGTCTCCTAATTCTTTCTCTCCTTTTTTTCCATGACATTGGATTATTGAAATGAACAGTACAGTTGATGTCTAGATGTTTGACTCAATACAGTTTATATGTCTTTGACAATTTTATCTCATGGGTGAAGCTGTGCACTGCATATTATTGCAAATCACTGAGCACTTAAAATTCTGGTCCTCCTATCCTAATGTTGCCAGGACGAATCATCAGTTCAAGGCAATGAGAAGCAGATCCATCTTTTTTAAAGCCTTGCCTCTCAAAAGGCAAATAATCTATAGGGTGATCGTTAGATAGCATGGGAATATTTGGTTCTCCATTAATCCTTTACCCAAAGATATTAGTGTATGTGGATGATCTACCCCCTCAAAGTTTACACATTTATTCCCAACCCTGCCATTCGCATACATTCATTATCTGGTATCCTTCTGTAAATAAGAAATTTTCCTCAGGCATGAGACTCTTTGATTAATTGGCAATGTAGCTTGTACTGAAAAGGAAAAATTATTTTCATTTACAAATTTTTAGAGTAGAGAAATAAACAAAATAGTTATCTCTAATTGTGGTGTTTTGTTTCCTCTCTGGTTAGTTTATTTTGATTTATTTTCCTTTCCTTGGTTTTTGTTTCATTGGCTCTCAGTTTCCCTTTAAATCTCAGAAAGATACAAGTTTTATTTGACAGGGATCTTGAATAGCAGCTTCCATTTATAAACTCCATGTTAGGTCCTAAAAGTTCCCAAGAACTGTAAAACTTGCTTTTCACAATATTTCCAAATATTAAAGTGAGAAATGTTGTTGATAACATTTTATATTCTATTAATTATTTCCTTTAGGTAGAGAGAGGAATAATTTAGTACCACATAGCAGCATTTCATCTGAACCTAACAGAAGGAAAGAATAAAAAAATACATTATTTCAGTGAGTAATAAAGTTTGAAAAAATAACAACTGTGATTACCTTACTTGAGACACATCCAAGACTTTAATGTGAGGACTTAATCAAATAAAAGAAAAGCAATAAGAAGCCCTGGAATTGTTGTCATTACACATAATTAGAGTCTCATTTTTACATCTTATCTAAATGAAGTTCTGTACAGTACTACACCCTTATCTGCAGTTATGCTTTCTGTAGTTTGTTACCCATGGTCAATCATGGTCCAAAAATGTTAAATGGGAAATTTCAGAGTAAATAATTTATGCATTTTAAATTGTTCTGAGTAGCTTGATGAAATCTTACACCGACACACTCTTCCCCACCCTGGATGACATGAATCTTCCCTTTGTCCAGTGTATCCATGCTGTCAAAGCTCCCCACCCATGAGTTGCTTGGTAACCATCTCTGTGATCAGATTAACTGTCACAGTATGACAGTGTGAATGGTCTATCTGTGAAATTGTGAAGAATAAAAAAGAAATTCATGCATAGTACATATGTATATCGTTCAGTGCTATCCAAGATTTTAGGCATCCACTGGAGATCTTGGAACATATTCCTCATGGATAAGGAGAAAAGACTGTAATGGGTTAGTTAGAAAAGGAGATGGAAACACCAAAATCTCCCACAACACTGTCTCATGCTGCACGATTTGGTCCTTTGCTATATCTATGTCAACTCCTTTTCATAACGCTGTCCTTCACACTTAAAACACATGGACATGTTTTATATTTCCTTAAATTAACTAGTCTTTTTCCAATTATGTTTCCACAAATTAACTCATCTCTTTCCACATGAGCACTTTACAACATTTGCAATCCTGCAACTCATTTCCCCCTTTCAGATGTTTCCACAGTTCCTGTCTCCACTGTCTTCTTTACCCAGTTTATCTGTTCATTCATTATAGCTCAACTCAAGATAACAACAAAGAGGGAAACGTTTCTTGATCCTTCAGGTAGGTGAGGTTCCCTAGCTTTATTCATATCCACAATTCTCCTGCAAGGCATTTACCCAGAGCATGCAATTGTATAGTTTTGTGTGCATCTGAATAATGTATGTCTGCTTTTCCCATTTAGCCATCACTTCTCAGAAGGCAGGATGTGTTGATATCTCTCCATCATTGTTTTGCAAGAGGTCCAAATGAGAGCTTGGTGTGTCATAGATATGTAATAAATGTGTGTTGAATACATAAATGAAAACCTTCTGTGTCTACTAAGAGCATCTATATTGACTCTTGCTCTGTATTTTATACTTTATAAAATGAGTCCATGTACTTTATAAGTAAAGTTTATACTTATAAAATGAGATGTATGTGCACAGCAAAATATGTGAAGAACAAGACAGGAGTCAGACTATCACTTCAAATATGTCTGCTTTAGATTTTCTTTTAAGCAGGAAAATTCATTTTGTAATTGCAATGACAAATATATCTAATAAAAGATGTTAACTTAAACTTTTTTTAGCTACAATCTAGTGTTTGGTAATCTATTTGTTTTCATACATGTGATACACATGATTCCCAGTGAAATAAAAGAAGATATTTAGCCAACATCTTCTTTTACCCCCAATCAAAGCAATCGCTTCTCTATATCACTCAGCATTGCATTCGCTCTCTTCCTTGCCAAGTTAGATTTTATTTTGCCGTGTATGTATTTTGGTCACATTTAATCCTTTCTGGAACAAGTCACGATGTGCATAAATACATACATAACACTTTGGAAACAGCACGTAAAGATGTTTTGGCAATTGAAAATCTGTACTGAATATTTTCAAATATATAGGTTAAAGCACTGGCTTATTTACACTGTACTGAAAGAGAGTCATGTCCCATAAATCATCACAACTTTGTCAGGGCACTTGAACATTTTGACTTTCAATGTAACTCCGAAAGCCTGCAGAGGATGCTCACTGTGCGGTTGCACAAGATTACAATCATCTAAAAATAATATTTACATATATTTCTGTACATATCATAAGATTAAGGAAACATTAAAGTCAATATCTATATTTGCATTCACTACATTTATAAAAATTATCTTCTCTTTTTCTAATAATTCTGTTTAGAACTTAATCAAAACTTACTTTTTTTTGAAGTCATCACATTTCAATCTGCCAGGGCCCAGAGTGATAAATGTTCCAGGCTTTCCATTTCTGTCTCCTATTTACAGAGGTTCATAATTCAAATGGAAAATCTGCTTTTGGATGAAATGTGGCATGTAGATTTTATGGATGTCACCACATTAAGATGCTTATCACTCACTTCTTCTTTACCTCACCTACATCTCATATTCAGGAATATGAATGATACAGCAAAATTTGCAGATAAAGTGAATAAGGAAACATCTGTGCTCTGCTACACTCTATCTTCATTTTCTGTAGATTTTTAAAATTTCAATTCTTCCAAGTTATTCCTCTGCCTTAACCTGACCAATATTTTGGTCACCTAATCCTTTTAATAAAATATTTAGGGAATATGTTAGGTTTGAGGAGTTAATTTTATGCCCTGATTCAGTCCAGAAAAGGCCATGAATGTTATTGAGTTTCACTGGAAAATCTCACACATACGCAGGGGAGAAGGGCTAAAAAGGAAAGAGATCTAGTTAGATAATAAGATGTAGTGGAGAACACACCAGACAGTCAAAAATACTGAGTTAACTCTCAATTTAAATACCAAATGATGCATCACATTGACATTCACAGCACCTTATCTTCACAGTACGAAATGAGGAGGCTTAACCAGATCATATTTATATCAATATCTACATCTCAAATAACAATTCGATGATAAAAAGAAAATAATAAAATAGGGAGACATAAATTTGTAAGTAAAATTAATGTATTTAGAAAGAGAGAATCATCCATCATTGCCACAAAATCTTTCTTTTCTTAGTATTATCCAACCATCATATTTCTAAAGTTATGTAGTAAATATAAGATATCTGCACAAAGATGAACAGTGTTTCCGAATCCATGGCACAAAAAGTATAGCTTCCCCAGATATGTATACCCATGTTTACACTACAGTAAGATAAGTGTTAACCTGTATAAAGATTTACGAAGTGTAAATGATGAGCATTATTTTTTGAAGAAAACTATGTAAGTTCCACTGATAAATAAATTTTGAGCAAGTTATTGAAGGAAGAAAGAGAGCTCACCAGGGTATTGAAATATCATTTATAAAAACGTGGCTATTTAAATTATCAAGTCTTTAGACAATGAGTGAGGTGTATAACCAATAAGTAAGGGCCAAATATTGAAGTATTTTATACATTATCAAATGTTTTTAGTTATCTTTGAAGATGCCCGAATTCCATTCAGAATTCAATGCCATGAATAGGAAAAACTAGTTTCCCTGTTTTGAAATAATACATTGGTTTAAGTTGGAAAGCAAATTAGAGGATAGGGTAGAAGCTAGGAAAATGGATGTTGACAATCCGAACAAAGGCACATCTTCCATTTGCCCCTCCAAATCCACTCTGCGCTCTTCTGTGTCCAAATCTTTGCCCTCAAGGGCTGAGCTAAACCAACTGCACTCTGTTGTTCTCTAGTTTCCAATTAGATTCTGGGTTCAGCCAATAGGACGTAGGGGCAGGAGGCGGGGTGATAAGCATGGAGTCAGCTGAGTGTAATTATTTATTTGGCCTTATTCTTTCCCAGTTATTCTTCTTTCCAAAGACTATATCTCTTAACAAATAGCACCATCTCTACACAAATAATTCTCTGGTTTCTGGTTACCGCTCTCTGTCTTTCAAGCTGGGGTAGGCTAAAAGCTACTCTAATATCAATAGCCCAGAGGTACTGCATTGTTCATGCTGATTTCCCTAAACCTTTCCCTTTGTTAAACTTCTCAAACTTGGAGTCTGGGAGAAACATTTGTTGCCCACTGTCACCCTGATCCATACAAAGACCAAAATAACAGGGTGATGCTAAGAAGGAGCTAAGAGCCAGAATTGACAAAATTTGCTTACTTATTGAATATGGGGAGCAAAACAGAAGAATGAATTCAGAGTGTTCATCAAGTCTGTGACTTAACTGTCAAAGTGAATGTTTTCAGTTGACGGAGTGTTCATCAAGTCTGTGACTACACAAATGTTTAAGTGTAGAAAGAGGGGAAAGTTTAAGTGTGTATAAAAGTTCAGTTTTGGGATAAGTCAGAGGTGCCATAATTTCCTCCATATACTAATATCTAGAGGAAAGAAATATGTGTCTGAAATATACAAGAAATATCTAGGATAAAAATAGGTTTTCACATCGTGAGTATATAGCATAAGTTAGGAGGGCAATAAAAATTCCAGCGATGATGTATGTAATGTGGTAGTTGACAGTATTGACGGCAATAATACTGATAAATACCACAGATTAAAGTAAACAGTTTGGAGATGAAGTCATAGCAGTATGTTTGAATTCTGTGTCATGTTGGGAAAATTAGTCATTAATGCCTCATATATATCCTCATCTATCAAAGAGTATACCATGTAGAATTGTAATAATATTTACATGATGTTGTTAATACAATTATTTTCCACCATAACCAACATATATAGAAAGTGATCAAAATATTTATCTTCTTTAATATTGAAGGATAATTAGATATTTTAGTAAAGTTTAATAAACATATATTTGATACATTAGCATAGCAACAAATATGTGAAAACTACAATGAAGAGTAAAACAAGATACTAAAATAGAAGATTAAGAATCTAATGTTTCATAATTGAACTGAATATAATTATAAAAATGAGAAGGATTTTATTCTGTATTTACCACAGTGAATAGGACGCTTTATTCTTTTCACTTAAATCAACATGTATCAGATTTTTTGAGATTCTACAAAGTATAAGAGAAAATCAACTGAGAATTATTGACATAACTGAAGTATGGAAGTAATATAAAAACGGCATTATCCTACATCTGCAGGATCTAATACATTTTTACTAGATTGGTTTTATTTTTGCATGTTAATTGAATATTTTATTTATATGCATTAATACAGAAATCTGCTAAACTTCCTAAATATTATAAATGTGTGATGACTCAATGGAATAAAAATTTACTTCATGCTCATCTAAAGTCTAAAATGGATGTTCCATTTGGTAAGAGCCTATCTTCCAAGACATGATAAAAGAACCTAGTCTCTTTCCATCTTGTAGCTTTTTGCATATTTTTCAAGTTTTCTGTGCTTGTCTGTATCAAGTCAGCAGTAAAAGCAAGGAGAAAATATAGTCACCAAGAGAAGTTCCCATTGAACAAAACAGATTTGGAAACTACATTATTTTGTATAGAACTTAGTCACATGAACAAATATATAGGGAGCGTTTGCAGTTGTAGTTTAGCAATTCGCCCAGGCAGAAGAGAAAATGAAATTAGTAAGCAGCAAATCAATGTCTACCACAGGTGGAATTGGGGAAGCTCACCTGTTTTCAAATATCTTTCACTAATGTGTTAATTTGGTTTATAAATCAGCTTATACACTAGCATGTGCTTTACCTCTTCTAACGACATTTAATTTTGCTACTTTATTTGACTTACTCTAACACAGAACAGAATAAACAACAATCAAAAAATACAAACACATAGCTTTGAGTAGATGACACACTTTACCGAAGACTTAAGGAATTTCCTGCATGTTTTTTTAGAGTTGAAGTAATTAGCTATACATTTTTTTCTTCCTACCCTTAATATCACACTGTGCATTCAAAAACAGCTTATCAAAGCATTTTTTCTAAACAAAGGCAGTTCTCTTCTTGAAAGAAATTGATTTCAGTTGCTTAGAATGAGCATTTCTCTTCTCCATATATGTGTGACTGCATACATATATACTTTTGCACATGAACAATTTTGCAGGAATTTGTGAACATTTATATTCTGAGCACTGAGCTAAGAATTGGAGATATAAAGATACTTAAGACATAATAGCTATTCTTAGAGCCTACTAGGAAAGGCAAACACTTAGGACAGAAACTTCAGATTATATAATGAGTGCTGTAAGTGTGTGATGAGTGCTGTAAGAGTACAAAGAGAGAACATATATATTAGTAGAGATTCCCTGGGATGCCAAAGAAAAAGCACTTTTCCAGCTTAACAAGTGACATGAGTGAAGTGTCAAAATACATTATGTGCATAAGTATTAACAAGTAGTTGAGAGGGCCTGGATTACATTGGGTTCCATTGCATTCCTTCTTAAGATGAGACTCTAAAGATAATTATAAAGAAGCTGATTTTAAGGCCTTGGAGAAAGTAAAGGCTAGGTGGATGCATTCTCATAATAGGGTGTCACCCACTCCCACCATGCCCCTTACCTGCATACATGCATGCACACAATCTGGGTGGTTCCTCCAGGATTTGGAAGACCTGGCTATCCACAGTGGTCATGTAGCAATGCCCTTCCAGGCTCACTTGTTGTTCCCTGCCTTGGTATGTGTGTTAGTCTGTCCTCATACCACTATAAAGAACTGCCTGAGACTGGAAAATCTATAAAGGCAAGAGGTTTAATTTATTCACAGTTCCACATGGCTGGGAAGACCTCAGAAAACTTAGAATCATGGTGGAAGGCACCTCTTCAGGAGAGAAAAGGAGTGCTGAATGAAGAGGAAGTCCCTTATAAAACCATGAGATCTCATGAAGACTCACTATCACAAGCACAGAATGGGCAAAACTGCTCCCAGATCCAATTATCTCCACCTGGTCCCACCCTTGACAGGTGGAGATTGTTACAATTCAAGGTGAGATTTGTGTGGGGACACAGAGCCAAACCATATCATTCTACCTTTTGCACCTCTAAAATCCCATGTCCTCACATTTCAAAACACAATCATGCCCTTGCAACAGTCCCCTAAAGTCTTAAGTCCCCAAAAGTCCAAGGCCAATAGCTTATCTGAGACAAGGCAAGTCCCTTCCACCTATGAGTCTGTAAAATCAAAAGCAAGTTAGTTACTTTCTAGACACAATGGAGGAGAGGCACCAGGTAAATGTACCTGTTCCAAATGGGAGAAATCAGCCAAAACAAAGAGGATACAGGCCCCATCCAATTCTGAAATCCAATAGAGTGGTCATTAAACATTAAAGTTACAAAATGATCTCCTTTGACTCCATGTCTTATATTCAGGTCATTGCTGATGCGAGGGGTGTGCTTCTACAGCCTTGGGCAGCTCCAACCCTGTGGCTTTGCAGGGAACAGCCGCTCTCACTACCTCTTGGCTACTTTTATGGGCTGGTGTTGAGTGTCTGCAGCTTTTACAGACACACAGTGCAAGCTGTCAGTGCATCTACCATTCTGAGGTCTGGAGGACGGTGGCTCACTTCTCATCGCTCCAGTAGGCAGTGCCTCAGTTGGGGACTCTGTGTGGGGCTCCAACCCCACATTTCTCTTCTGCACTGCTCTAGCAGAGGTTCTCTGTGAGGGCTCTTCCCTTGCAGCAAACTTCTGCCTGTACTTCCAGGTGTTTACATACATCCACTGAAATCTAGGTGAACGTTTTCAAACCCCAATTCTTGACTTCTGTGCACCCTCAGGCTCAACACCATGTGGAAGCTGCCAAGGCTTGGGGCTTGCACCATCTGAAGCAATGGCCTGAGCTGTATGTTGGCCTCTTTGAGCCATAGCTGGGGCAGCTAGGATGCAGTGCTGCAAGTCTGGAGGCTGCAAACAGCAGAGGGTCCTGGGCCCAGCCTATGAAATCATTTCTCCCTCCTAGGCCTCAGTGCCTGTGAGATGGTTAGCTGTGTCCCCACCAAATCTCAACTTGAATTGTGTCTCCCAGAATGCCCACGTGTTGTGGGAGGGACACAAAGGGAGGTAATTGAATCATGGGGACCATTCTTTTCCATGCTAGTCTCGTGATAGTGAATAAGTCTCAGGAGATCTGATGGGTTTATCAGGGGTCTCCGCTTTTGCTTCTTCCTCATTTTCTCTTGCTGCTGCTATGGAAGAAGTGCCTTTTGCCTTCTGCCATGATTCTGAGGCCTCCCCAGGCATGTGGAACCGTAAGTCCAATTAAAACTCTTTATTCCCAGTGTCGGGTATGTCTTTATCAGCAGTGTGAAATGGACTAATGTGGCCTGTGATGGAAGGAGTTGCTGCGAAGGTCTCTGACATGCCCTCGAGACATATTCCTCAGTGTTTTGGTGATTAACATTCAGCTCCTCATTACTTATGCAAATTTCTGCAGACAGCTCGAATTTCTCCCCAGAAAATAGGTTTTTCTTTCTCGTGGTCAGACAGCAGATTTTCTAAACATTTATGCTCTGCTTGCTCTTGAAAGCTTTGCTCCTTGGAAATTTCTGTTATCAGATACACCAAATTATCTCTCTCAAGTTCAAAGTTCCACAGATCTTTAGAGTAGGGGCAAAAAGCCACTAGCCTGTTTGCTAAAGCAAAGCAAGAGTTACCTTTGCTCCAGTTTCCAAGAAATTCCTCATCTCCATCTGAGACCACCTCAGCCTGGGCTTCATTGTCCATATTATTATTGGCATTTTGGCCAAAACTATTCAACAAGCCTCTAGGAAGTTCCAAACTGTTCTGACCTGTACCTGTTACCCAGTTCCAAAGTTTTTCCCACATTTTTGGGTATCTTTATAGCAGTGCCCCACTACCCTGGTACCAATTTAATGTATTAGTCCATTCTCATGCTACTATAAAGAACTGCCCAAGACTGGGTAATTTATAAAGGAAAGAGGTTTAATTGACTCACAGATCCACTTGGTTTGGGAGGCCTCATGAAACTTACAATAATGACAGAAGGCACCTCTTCACAGGGCTGCAGGAGAGAGAATGAGTACATAGTGAAGGAGGAAGCCCTTTATAAAACCATCGGATCTTGTGAGAACTCACTCACTGTCACTGGAACAGCATAGCAGAAAACTGCTCCCATAATTCAGTAATCTCCACTTGGTTCTGCCCTCGATATGTGGGGATTATTACAATTCAAGGTGAGATTTTTGTGGGAACACAGAGCCAAACCATATCAGTATAGTTATGGCTACATCCTAGAAAGCAGTGGCACCCATGACATGGCACAGGGAGTTGGTACTACAGGTACACAGAGCTCCTGGACATCTCATGTTGCTTCACAGCTCATGATCAACTGGATCCTGTGAGTGTATGACCAGGAGGGCCAGACCCTGCCCCTAAATTCAAAGATCTGGTTCTCCTGGATGCTGGGACTAAGGATGTGGAACAGGAACAACAAGCTGCTTGCCTGACTGCTGATGACTTGATGCCAGTGGTGGAGGTCCTTCCTCAACTTTGAGGCCACAGAGATGCCCTTCCTTCTGCCTCTGGACAATAACGGAGGACAGTATCCAGCTGGTGTTTGAGCTGGGAATGCTCTACTAGTTGCACTACAACTCAGCAGCACTTGCCCATGGCCACCCCAACAGAGCTGCTCTTGCTTGTCAGCCTACTGGTCAAGAGCACAACTGGAGATGGAGATGCAGATGACCCATGGCCAATGCTTGCCTGCACAAGGACCTCATGGGCTGGCTCCTTTGCTACCAAGTGCCCAAGAGCAAGATGGAAAACAAGCACACCAAGGTACTGCTAAAACTGGGCAGGAAAGAGCCCAAGCATAGCCATAGCTAGCAGCCTATGGGCTAGTGGAGTGATGGCCTGACTTTGCCATACACAGACAAGGCCTGTGGGGAGTAAGGGACAAGCTGCTGGTATGCCCTCCATGTGCTCAGCTTGGGGCTGGATGAACCTGAGGTCAGCAGACCCTGGACCTGGCCTTCATGTTGGCCACCACACTTCCCCACTTGGCTCTTGGGATTAGCCCAGCCTTCAGAGGTGGGGAGGTGGGAATGAGGGAGGGAAACAAAATTCTAGGGGAGCTCCTTCAGCTTTGAATTCAGGGGAGAAGGGGCAGGGAGTGAAGTTGTGCTGTCATCTGAGAACATTGTCCTTAGGCTACAGAGCTTTTCCTTCTCTGCCTCTCAGGAGGGACTGATGGAAGGCCCTTCAGCTTCTCGTGGGTGCTTCAGTCAGGATCCTCCAGAGAAGTAGAACTAATAGAAGGTATATATAGAGAGAAAGAGATTTATTATGAAACATTGGCTCATGCAATTAAGGAGACTGGCAAGTCTAAATCTGCAGTGTGGACAGGCAGACTCCACACCTTGGAGTGCACAGTACAGCTGAGGTCCAAAGCCAGCCTGATGGATGCTTCCTTCTTGCTCCCAGAGGCAGAACTTTTCCTTCTATTCACGCCTTCAGTTAACTGAATGAGGCCCATCAAATTATGGAGGGTAGCCTGTTTACTGAAAGATCACTGATTTAAATGCTAATCTCATCCAAAAACAACATCCAAGTTGATACATAAAATTAACCATCACCTGTGGGTGATCAAGGAGCCCAGAAGAGAGAGGGAAGTCTCACTTCCAGCCACTTCCAAGAGTGTCACTGACCAGAGCTGATGGTGAAGGGATGCCTTCTAGGGTCAATGGCCATCTTGGATGTGGGAGTATTTCATTATTTCTCAGTTTTCATTGCTGGCATATCTCTCTCACTTTGGAGCAAGTGAGAGCCCAACGCGTGCCTTCTGTTACATTTGCACCTGCGTGCCAGGTGGGTGAGCACAACAGTGCCCAGACCTCTCTGCCACATGGCTCCCCAGAGGACTACAGGCCAAGGCAGCAGACCCCTTGGCCCACAACATGAGAGCACATTGGTTGGTGTTTTTATCTTTAATGAAGATTTTTTAGATGTAATATTTTCACTGAATACTTCATTTTATGCATTTGTGACACTTTAGTTTTAGTGATGCTGATTTCTCTTTTAAGACTTTAAGGGAGGGAGTAATATCTTTCCCTTTTAAAGTGTATTGATTGATGCCTAGACTATTAAAGTGAGCTGATTGCTTATCTGAGAAAGGTGAGCCTCAGTCATGTCTGAAAGGTCAAGATTCTCTGTAGCTGCATGTGTGGCTTGGGACAGTTTACTGCTTCTCATTTCTGGATAAGGAATGTTTGGTGTTAAGAATCACAGCTTTGTGATCATGAACATAACTCTGGCAATTCTGTTCTGATATCCACAAGTGCTGGGCATGGGAGAACCCAATAAATAGCATAAGCTTTAACACCCCATCCCCGAGAAATAGCTGATACTTATTACCTGTGAAAACTTACCACCGGCCGGGCGCGGTGGCTCAAGCCTATAATCCCAGCAATTTGGGAGGCCGAGACGGGCGGATCACAAGGTCAGGAGATCGAGATCATCCTGGCTAACACAGTGAAACCCCGTCTCTACTAAAAAATGCAAAAAAACTAGCCGGGCGAGGCGGCGGGCGCCTGTAGTCCCAGCTACTCGGGAGGCTGAGGCAGGAGAATGGCGTGAACCCGGGAGGCGGAGCTTGCGGTGAGCTGAGATCCGGCCACTGCACTCCAGCCTGGGCGACAGAGTGAGACTCCGTCTCAACAACAACAACAACAACAAAAGAAAACTTACCACCTAACAATAACTTTATGATCATCATCACTTTCACAGTAGCCTGGATGGATATTATTCTGTATCCAGTCCACACACTCTGGATTTCCTACATTATGAAACATGGCTGACATATTCTTCCTTCCGTCTCATTGCTATGGTGAATTGTCTGTGTTCCTAAGAGAGACCAGACCCTCCACCTGTGAACTAGATTCCCTTGGCTCTCACCCACTACTGCCCTCATGTTTGCATATGCTTCTCTCTCTCTGGCCTCACTAGCATCACTCCTCTTCTGGATCATTCCCATTAGCATAACATCACTCTTGGTGAAGCCAATTCTCTTTGGACCAACAATTCATTTTTTGGGCCATTTTAAAGGAAAACTCCTTAAAAGTGGTATCCATACCTAATATCTATAATGGTTCATCTCTTTTTCTCTTTTGAACCCTAAACAATCCTATTTTCATACCTATAACTCCTCCAACCTAGTTTTATTAAAGTCCTGTTATAAACTACAAGGTCAGTTCTGAGAACAAATTATTTGACCCCCAAGATATTTAAACAGTAGATTTCTCCCACCCCCTTGGACCATTTCTTTCCTTGGCTTCTGGGTAACCACACTTGTCAGGATTTTACCACACTTCTTACTGTTTCTTAGTTTTCATTTCATTCCTGCCATGTCTTATTTCCCTGATACTTAGGTTTGTAATCTCCTGGTGCTCCAGCACTGGGCTCCTCTTCTCCAGCTACGTGTGTGTACATAAATGTAGGTATGGCTGTATGCTACCACTCTCTACCTCAATACTAAATAGCAGATTCTTTTAATCTATTGCCACTGGACATTTTTACTTGGATGTTGTATTTGTTGCTTATCTGAAACTTAACATTTCCCAAACTCAGCATCTCATTTTTACCAACATCTTAGCAGTAACTATTTTAGTGTGGTAAAATACTTATTTATGCATGCATTTATTTTTATTTTTTTCAATAGTTACTATTTTGTTGGTTACCCCACCCACATCTTTTTCTATGAGAGATTTATGGTTTTCTGTATTTCTTGTGTCCTGCTTCTGGGTAAGCTTCTTATTTAAAGACATTTTTAAACTTCTGAAACGGACTAGATGATCTATAATCCTTTAATTCATGGGCAGACAGAATATTCACTCAAGTCAATAGGAACTGTGCTTGAGTAAGGAGAAAGTGATCAGCCTCTTACATCTAAGCTTTGTTTTCTAAGTTGAGCATATGTTTCTTCCGGAGGTGGTATTATGCCAATGAAAGACTCAGAGTCAATTATCTTCAAACAAGATCCTTTTTCCAATCAATAAAGAACATTTTCCCTTTTTGATTGGCAGATATGAGTTAAATGTTGGCACAGCATTAAAATATTTATAATTCTGTTAATGATGATATTACTTTTTGTAATCCCAAAGGAACTGGCATCACAAAATGCCAAATATAATATAGTGTATCATAAGTGAAACATGGTGTTAGCTAGAAGTAACTATAATGCATAGTTATTGACATAAAAGTATATCACCTGTCATCTCATAAGGAAGAGTATGTTTTGTAGGAAATATATAGTATTCTATATTAATTCCTAATTGACAATTATTATTTACAGTATTCTCTCACTCATGTATTTTCTTGAATCTTCTGCATGAGTTTTATGGTTTCATTCCATACAAGGCTTGATTATTGCTTTAGGAAAACAATGAATAGTTGACAAGATGACCTTGAACCTGGAGGAAATAATAAAACAAGCAAGCTTTATTTTGTAGTTGCTTGCTTTTCTTTTGTTTGTACTATTTTAGTTATTTATAAGGTAATGATAGTTTTCCTTAATTGCTGGATTATTCCAAAATGCCAGGTTTGTTTTATTTCACATGGTTAAACTCAATAGAATATCAAGATTAAGCCAAACACTGAATCTGTCACTTGGTAGTAATCAGAGGCATAAATTCTTGGTTGAATAAAACTCTGTGGCAATTATTGAATCAACATAATGAAAGCAAGTCATAGGTGAGAGAAGTCTTGCCCTTTTACAGAATTTCACAAGCTTTTCTCTTTTTGGACAGCTAATTATTTTGATATGCATCAGTAAATTATGAATTCTTTAATAATTGGAAATAATTATTTTAAATGACAATCTCATTCAATTGCTAATATTAAAAGGAAAATGGAAAATAAGTACTTTAAATCTTTACTTAATGGTTGATTTGCATATATAGTTATTCCCTTTGAATGTGTCTTACATGTCTTGTATACTGATTATCCAATTGTACGATTGCAATCCAAATTTTTGAGAAAGCTTCTAGTAATACACACAGCACTGTTCTTAAGCATAGTATATCCAGTTTCTTCCTTTCAAAGGTGAAAACGAGACTGCAGTGAAATCATCCTGCATTTGCACCCCATCCTTGTTTCCTAAAATCTACCCCTTTGAAAGGTTCATCTAGGGCCTCTAGACTCATTTGATTTTTCACAGCTGTAAAATGGAGTAACGTTGCATCTGGGAGATGTAAGGATTAAATTACACATGTAAAGAAAGTACTCAGTCGATAACTTAAAAATAATTGACTGTCTAAAGATAATCATCTTCCCTTCAGATGAAAGGAAATTTCTCCAAAACCAAGTAAAATTTTTTGGTTAGTGAAGCTGTGTGATGTGTGATTAGTTTGCCCCCTTGGCATGCCACAAGATATTGTTTCTGTCTACTGTTTCATAGTTTATTACATGTGTTCTTTAGCGTCACTTCTTTATTTTCTATGAGTTCTACACACTAATTTAGACTAAAATTTATGTTGTTTTTCTAATCCCAGTGTCTGTTGTTCCTTCTATGGGTCCATCATTCTCATCATTTAGCTCCCACTCATAAGTGAGAACATGTAGAATTCCGTTTTCTGATAACTAGTGTGTACTAGGCTTAATACCCGATGACAAAATAATCTGTACAACAAACCTTCGTGACATGAGTGTTGCCAGGTGGGTGAGCACAACAAAACTGCACATGTACCCTTGAACTTAAAATTTTTAAGAAAACATAGGATCATATAGTTAAAAAAATAAAAAATAATAAAATTTATGTTGGTTTTTTTTTTTTGAATGTTAGTTTAAGTGTGTTCAAATATATTAAAAGAAACATATCCCTTAACAATATCTGCTCCTAAGAATTTCTGGCACAATGTCAAGTGTGCAATAAAAATTCTTCAGTGGCCAGTTCTACCCTGATAATAGCTTCATTTAAAAATGTTAAATATAAATAACCACATCATAGGTATTACGAACAGTTCTATGTGCTTTATTTTATTAAAGGGAAGACTTTGCCAATTAAATATATAATTGTCATTGTACTGAATCTACTAGGACTGAAATACTTGAATTACTGTAAGTCACACATTTTATGGAGTGTGTTTTCCAAATATGTCAAGCCAAAATGGACCCTCAGCTTATTCCACTAGATTATACATATAAAATTATGTAAAGGATGACGGTAGACAGGTGAAAAAAAAAAAGATAAACTTTGCTAAATAGTACCAAAGGAAAAAGATGGCATTATTAAAATTATTCAAAAATCAATAATAACAACAAATACATATTTATAAGAGGACGGGAAATTAATTTCTAGTACATTACATATGGAGTCACATAGGGATATATAAAAGAACAAATAACAACTCTATGCAACACTGTAGATAACATTAGAACCAGTATTGGATAGCAAAAAGCATTATTCAGTACAGTAAAGCACCATTTTTATATACAGTAAAGCTCCATAAAGATCTTAAAATGCAATAAATACACATACACTTGCTAAAACTAGAGATACATATGTACTAAAACTCTACAAATGAATACAAAATTTTAAATGGAATTTAGTACAGTAGTTACCTTTCAGGGCAGAGTAGAAACAAATAGAAGGAACCGGACAATAGTATTCCGGGATATGTAACAGCAACATCAAAACTAAGAGGAGACACTGAATAGCATTGTGTGCCAGATGCTGTTTCAAATGCTTCACGTATAGTAACTTATTTAATGCTTATAATAATCTTATACAACAAGTGCCGGTATGCTATCACCCCCATCATGCAGATGAAGCAAGTAAAAGGACCTTCCCAACAGCACACAACTATAACCCCAGATTTAACTGGAGGTGTTTAGCTCCAGAGTCTGCATGTCTTTTTTTCACATTGAGACAATCTGTGAATAATATTTAAATATTTTAATAATATGCTAGATGCTAAATAGATTTTAGCCAGAAACAAAAATACAGTGTGTGCCTGAAAGCTACATAAATCCACAATAATCACAGCAATGGCCATTGTCCAGAGTGTTCTTCTTTGAGCAGAGGATGCGCAATATAAGAATTTATTAGGATATGTTTGTTTGCAGATTAAAGGCAAAAAACGATGTGCATTATAAATGTATTACTCATAAGGAAATTATACACATCTTTCAATTTGATACATACGTAAGTACATTTACTAATATTCTACTTAAATAATACTAATGTTCATCCTGTCTAAATTGGAAACTTTATTCTGGGGTAGCTCTATCGAATATTTCATATAATACCATTGGTGTTTGACTCTAAACTGATACATTTTCATAGTATTTTAAATAATCCAGAAGTAGTTTTCTTTTTTTTTTTTTACAGAGTTGGTAAAAATGAAAATACCTTCTATATCCAAGGACATAAAACTTCAATGATAAGAATTGTAGGCAAATGTCAAAAGGGAGGTTATATTTTTACTATGATTTATCAGCGTGCACTGTAAGAATGCACTGGGGCAGTGACCAGAGGGTGTTATTTCTAGGCTAGATTTAAGCCCAGTGAATTTAAAGTCAACTAGGTTAGAAACTCTCAAAAGGGAAAATTGTAAGTTAGGAACAGAAATATACTTACTATCCTTCCTTTTGTTTTATTTTCCACTCCCCCAAGTAGTAGCTTTGGTATTTTTTACTACCAATGTTGCCTATTCCCGAATCTTATCACCAGCCCAGTATTCTTCTGTCAAGGAGGATTTCTGAGGTTTTAGTTCAGACCACTGAATAATGAATAGTGCAATTTTCTGTATCAGGGACAGGATTGAAGAACGGCTTTAAGAGAGACATGTTCAGAAATGCTGAACCATATACAGGTGTAGGGTATGCAACTGGCAATATCTAGCAGGCTGTTGGATATGTGGGCCTACATCTTATGAGAAAAACATCAATCATAAGGCTCTGAATTTTGGCAACCATGTTTAAACACAAGTGAGAGCTAATAAGGCATGCAGTAAGGCTGCAAACAGATCCAGCACGAAGGAGGTAATAGCAATATTATCACCTAGAATACTGACTCAGTCAAAAAGGCCAATGACTTCCAGCTGTGCATATGTCAGGGAACCACTTCTAGAAACATTGATTACCTTATTTTGGGAGATACAAGGAGGGGGATGGTAGGAATGATACCATCTCTGATCATACACAGGGCTGTGTGCATACATGTATAGTTGCCAGGGTCAATTAAGATAACGTAGGTGAAAGTACCTTGTGAATTATTAACTAAATTCTAAATTGTAACCAAAGTATAATACAAACAAGAGGTTTTACTATAATTCTTACAGAATGTAGATTTTTTTATTATTATTATTATTATTATTATACTTTAAGTTCTAGGGTACATGTGCATAACGTGCAGGTTTGTTACATATGTATACTTGTGCCATGTTGGTGTGTAGAATGTAGATTGTAAGCAAACTATCAACTTCGTAAAAACTCCAAGGATTTATGAATTCTTTGGGCAACATATGTGTATTAGTTTGTTCTCATGCTGCTATGCAGAAATACCCCAAACTGGGTGATATATAAAGGAAAGAAGTTTAATTGACTCACAGATCCACATGTCTGGGGAGGCCTCATGAAACTTATAATCATGGTGGAAGGCACCTCTTCACAGGGCTGCAGGAGAGAGAGTGAGTGCCGAGTGAAGGAGAAAACTCCTCATAAAACCATCAGATCTCATGAGAACTCACTTATTATCATGAGAACAACACTGGGGAAACTGCCCCCATGATCCAATCACCTTCATCTGGTCCTGCCCTTAACACATGGGAATTACTACAATTCAAGGTGAGATTTGGGTGAGGACACAGCCAAACCATATCAGTATGTTTATTTTTGTATTTACTGGAGAATGCTGAAGTTATCTTTACCTTCTCATTTCCATTTCATTCACAGAACCTTAAAGTTGAAATGGAAATGGAACTTCAGGATTACATCATCTGAGCACTTACTTCAATACAAACCCAAACCACAAATTTAGTTTAGATTATTGATACAGTTAGAATTCAGGTCTTCTAATTTTCAGTTTAGTGCTAAAATGAGTCAACTGATTGGGAGGAGAGCCAGTTCTTCAGAATGTTCTCCATTCCTGACCAATTGATTCAATTAACTAATCAAATATTACCTATATCTTTGATAATTTGTAGTATAATTTTATTTTGTAAAGTTACTTTAATGGAAGAGATATATAATTCCCTATTTTGAGATAAATTACCAATTTACTTGAAGACCTGCACATTAAAATACTTGAACAATATTATGAAAGTCCACGTTAATTATGAAAGATAACTCCAATAGACAAAGCATTCATACTGTTTTTACTCATTTAGCCTTGTATTTGCTTATTTATTTAATAAATATTTATTGATCACCTGTTATATGTAAGGCACACTTCTAGATCTTTGACAACAAATACTCTATAGATAAGAGATTAACAAAATATAAGTGAAAAAAACAGATTAGGAAATTTCAGACATTAATAAATGCTCTGAAGATAATCAATCAATCTTTTGAGTTGAGGCATGAATAATGAGGAATCAGCCATGACATGATCTGGTGGGGAAGGAAGATGAGTCCAGGCAGAGAAACAGAGATGCAAAGATTTAGATATAGTGTATGCAGTGGAGTTAGGTTTCTCACTCATGTACTGTAAGAAAGCTTGACCTATTAAACCACAACCTTCTCATCTGTGCATATGATATGTGGGGCCTGGTTAAAATTTGAAAGTTGTAGCTTATCTATCTATAAGTTACATATTTAAAGTTAAATTGATTTAAGATAAATTTCTTTTAAAAATTAGTTTTTATCCAAACTGTTTAAACTATGGTAATATGTAATATAATGAGGAAGAAAATATGTAAACATGAGAGAGTATTGGTGAACAACAAGGGGCAAGTTTGGTTGATGGATATGTAAGTTTTTGATTAATCAGTAGGAGAGGGAGGTACCTATTATTTTGTTTTGTTTTGTTTAAATTTATTTTAATAGAAAGAGAAATCCAGTGATTCTTCAACTTTGGCGTGGATCAGAATCACAAAGAAATTGGTAAAAATTGAGGCCCTTGTTTTAACCTAAATTAACAGGCTTTGATCCCTGGATGTTTCATGCATTTCATTGTGGTTTTAATTGTACCAAAGTTTGGCAATAGACAGATAACTATTGTCAACTGAAATAAGAGTAACAGTTCTGGTGGAAGATATAAATTACAGATGACATGTCTGATCTGCTGTTTCAGAAGAAGAGATGCTCATGATAGATGATTGGTAAGATGAGAGTAGTTATTGAAAACAGAAGCCTGTAAATTAGTTAATTCCACACACTGTTAACACTGAATCCCACGTTTGCTAAGATCATGTGTTAAAATATTAAATAACAAAAAGTCAGTGAGGCAATGAATCACACTTCCCTGGACTTTTAAATACCAGTCATGGTTTCTGGCCAACATTATTAGTCAATCCTGAGTCATTTGATGAAGTCAGATTGTCTTTTTCCTGTATCCAGCACATTTTGCTCATCTACATCCTAACTTTCAGATTTTATTTTCTTTTTCTACTGAGACATATTGTTTTTGTAAAACATTTTTTTTTCTTTGAGATGGAGTTTTGCTCTTGTTGCCCAGACTGGAGTGCAATGGCTCCATCTTGGCTCACTGCGGCCCCTGCCTCCTGGGTTCAAACGATTCTCCTGCCTCAGCCTCCAGAGTAGCTGGGATTACAGGTGTCCGCCATCACACCCAGCTAATTTTTTGTATTTTTCATAGAGATGGGGTTTCGTCATGTTGGCCAGGCTGGTCTCAAAATCCTGGCCTCAGGTGATCCACCTGGTCTCGCCCTCCCAAAATGCTGGGATTACAGACATGAGCCACCATGCCTGGCTTTTTAAAAACATTTTTCTCGTTACTAACAATTATTGAATTTGTAGGGTATGGGATTCACAATTAAAATTTAGTGGTGGATATTGAAGATGAAGACTACTGTTATAATAACTACAACCAACCAACCTCTTGTATGTATTAGGTGTTGGGTTAGGCATAGGAGATGTGTGGAAGAGAAGTGGTTCATTCCCTTAATGAGTTTACTTTCTAGCAAAAATTTACAGTGAATATGAAATAACCATACTTATATAGCTCATTTTTAACCTCCCTATTTATCTAGCTATCTTTGAATGAATGAATACATAAATGTAAAAATGATTAAATTGTTCTCAGGCACATCATGACCTTGCATATCAATTTTTGTAATAGAATAGTTATTGCAAATCCAGGCATTTTCCTTGAAATTATCTGCCAAAATAACTTTGTATCTGTGTTTGACTTGGCTATGATCTGTGAATAGATGCATAGGATGTGTCAGCTATGCTCTTAGTGTTTTCTGGGTTCATAAGTCAAGTACTATATTCAGTTTTACATCTTGCATTAATTGATCATAAAGATGAATTTCCAGCATTAGAAAGAACCAATGCCATATAAAATACAGTGTATAAAGGAATAACAATTTTGTTAAATATATTTATATTTAATAATATGTCATTTTTATGTCTTTTTCATATGGACTTTCATTAAAATTTAACAGCCACTTTTGTTCGACTGTTTGAGCATCAGTTGAAATTAGGGGGAACAGAGCTGTTTGTGTAAAAGATGGTGGAGATAATTATTTAATGTTTGGGGACATTACTATGTTCTGAATAACTGTAAACTGTGCCAAGTGTTACACTGAGAAGTAAATCCAAGATAGCTATGAATCACTAATTGAAGGAAGGCTAATAGAAACGTACATTTTGCACTAAATTTCTGAAACATTTGGTGAACAGAGAACAGCCAGTCCTTGTATTTTTCCCCTCAGCAATATGTTCCTGAAATGAACTTCAAATATCAAGATGTGATAAACAAATCATTTTGCCCCCATAAAGTTTAAGTTAATATAAATACATAGTTGTTTCCAATCCAAATTGGCATCCATAAGTTAAAATGCTCATTTCAGCTACTTTCAGCTTAGCAGTATGAGGCATTTTGGAAGTTGGAAAATAAAAGTTGAAGAAAATGAGATGAAGTATTGAAAAAACAGGAACTTGTTTTACAGACTGGCTACATTCAGGAGAATTTTATTTACAATATTTCAACTACATATTTACAGCAATAAATGGATTTACAGACTAGTAATACAACCTCAACTGTGAAATTACAAACATGCTCTTTTTAAAAATATTATCTAGACTCTAATTTCTGTGATATTAATTTTTTTCAGGTCATTGTTTCATTGATCAATCCAAGCAAGTTATTTTTATAGCTAGGCTTATTTTTAGTGCAAGGTTACTCTTCCTCAGTTGATCAAGCTCAAATATTCTATTTCACATAGTGGCAGAAGGCGTCCAAAAAAGAATAATATTCCGCCTTCCAAAAACCTAGTTGATTTTATATTACTTTGGTTTACAATTTAATAAATGACCTACATGCAAAGCATTTGTAAGAGACTGCATTTAGGTAAGGGGGAGTTTGGAGATTATAAACAAACTGCATTAACGGGAGGCTGGAGTCACTTAGAGAGAAAAGGAAAGCAATAGATCAAGTTTAAATGGGCAACATTAATGGGAGTTATGGGCGCACATCTCAAAATGAATATACCCCAAAGAATTTATGGAACACCTCTCATAATTGGAAAAAGACAGATTTTACAATTATCTTCAGGACAAGTCACCAATAGAATAAAATACATAGTTTTAATATCAAGAGAAATGTACGAGATGAAAGGGAGACTTGGTTGAAATAGAGAAAGAAAAGAGGAGAAAACATACAGCCTGTGCAATAGAACAGACCTGCAAATAGGCCCTGACTGGAGTGTAATACTCTGAGCAAATGGAGATGCCACACTAAAATTAAAACAGTGTTTAATTGCTATTGAAAACAACCTGCAAATATTGTTTTTAGAGTAAGACAACAGTAATTTAATTTGCATTCTTGTCACATAAATAAGTATATTAGATCTTTTGAATTCTTACTAGTTGGAATGAATTTTAGAGATTAAGCTTTATCTTTGTGTTGGATTTCTTAAAAATTACTAAGGAGTATTTGATGAGGAAAGAAAAATCTCTATAATGCAGTGTTTAGCAATTTCAACTGTATAATCAGTTTTATATTAAATATTTGCTTATTTTGTGAAAGATAATCACAATAATTAAAAGATCCAGATTTTACATGTTTTTTTAAATCATAGGATATATCAACTTGTAATTCCATATGTCATTGTATAATTCATACCAATATAGATATACTAGGTGTATAAGGTTTATATTTTTAAATTTTTTCTCTCTTTTATTTGCTTTCATTTTTGAGGCTCATGATCTTTAGGTTCAGTCACTTAAAAGAGAGAAAGAGGGCATATTTAATGAGATGGCCTATTCTGCTACCTGAAGACTAATGTTACTGCATTCCCTACCACCGTTAAGTCAAATTATCATTTAGGTACATTATCCAAAAGGGGTCTCATCTTTTAAAATATAATATTTTATTTTATAATCATCTCAGATTTGCAGAAAATTGTCGAGATAGTGCAAAGAGCTCCCACATACACCAACCTCAGGTTTCTATATATCAACGTCTTACATTAGTATGCTGCCTTTGTCTTAAGTAATGAAGCATATGGTAAATTTGAGGATTCTGTTAGAATTTCAAGTGATGTTAACTCATAGTGGGTTAGAACCCAAAGGAGAGGCTTACATTAGACATGCAAATTTGTTAGTCATTACAAAAAAAGATAGGTAATACCAGGAGATGAGATAAAATACTCTAGGATGTAAGTTATGTACCGAAGAGAAATGTGAGTATGTATGGAAAGGAAAAAAGAACTGAGAACCACATCTTCAGGTGCTCCAACACTGAAATGCCAGGAAGAGAAAGAGTAAGACTAAAAATAAGTGACAGTGAAGCAGGAGAATCACGTGAGTGGGATGTTCTGGAAGTCTAGTGGAAAAGTGTTCTAAGGAGGAAGTGGACAAATAAGTTAAATGCATTAAAAGAAGGCTAAGGATTGACCTTCAAATTTGTCAGTATTTGTCAGACTAGTAGTCTTTGATTACCTCAGCGTAACTGGTTTCATGAAATGACATGGACATAATTCTCTACAAAAAAGGAAAGTGAAGAAGTGAAAGCAAGAATAGAGAACAACATTACAGGTTTAGCTTGAGGAGCTATAGGCTTCAAAATCTTGATGGATTACAACACCAAGCATTGATTTTTATGCTCCCTTGTTTGAAGATTGGCTATGTTTGACTGATCTCCACTGGGTTTGTCTTGACCTGATGACACTTCAGGCTTATAGTTGGGTCCAGTTTTATTCCTCATGTCTTCATTCTAGGGCACAGGCTGAAGGGCCAGCAGTTACATGTCTTATGTGCTTCTCATGCACATTGTAGGAATTCAAGAGAGCGGACCAAATAACAGAAGTGATCATCAAGCCTCTGCTGATGTCACATCCAATGACATTCCATCAGGCAATCAATCATGCAGCCAAGCCCAATATGAACAGGGCTGGGAAATAGACACCACAAAATCTAGAGAAACATAGGAAAGATTTATATGAAAAATATAATCGAATCTAACACAGGGCTGTTACATCAGGTGAATTATGTTTTAAAGATAGTATAATGGCATGGTCATAGCCTATGAGAGTGATCTTACAGAGAAAGGTAAAAATTACAAGGCAAGAGAAAAAGGGGATAATTGCAGGGGCAGGGCTTATTCAGGGCGGTAAAAAGAAATGTGGTCCCGAATATAAAGGACTGCGTTTGGGTGGGAGCAGGAGCAGTTAACACACTGTGACAGGAGAGAAGACAGAGAGCGTAGGTACCAGCAGATTAGTAGATTTGGCAGTAAGCTGATAGCATTATTCTTATCTAATTAAATCCCTTACATTTCTTTTTATCTATTTTATTGACTGGATATTTGTTTCTCCTGCTCATAAATAATGTTTTTTCCCAAAAATATGTATTTGTGGCAATTCTCTTAACAGTTTATTGTATGGATATTACTCATGTTGCAACTTCAACCGTTGACCTGTACAAATTATCCCAAACTAGTACCCCAGGCCCAGATCTGTCTTATTTATGTTCTACCCTTGCAGGTCATATTGCTCAGTAGCTTCAATGGCAAATTTTACTAACTCTACAAATAGCATATGAAAATTAATTAAGAAATATATCTTTGTCTCTTCTATTCATGTTTAACATAATATGACTTCGAATTTACTAGTCTACATGGCCTAAAATTTCAAGTTTACATTATTCTTCCTATTCTTTAACATGATATTTAGTATGTGATTTAGATTTGTTAATTTTTAACGTTGTGTTTTAAGTATTACAATTTCCTGTCTATTCCATTTCTATACATTAGTTAGGCAAATTATTATAATTATGTATATTTATAATTTAACCTTATAGAATAAATGGTCCTTGAGTAAAACATTATGTATATACACACATATACACATATACATGAATGTATTTATTGCATATAGTAAAATTGTATACACACATATATGTGTGTGTGTATATATATAATATGGATATATTTGGTAGGTATATAGACATATATATGTGGAGATATATATAAAATATGGATATATTTGGTGGATGAATATATATATACATCTCTATATATCTATTATATATGTAACACACTATATATGTGGATTTATATATGTATGCCATATATATATATCTCCACAAAAAAGTTAGCTATAAAATGTTTTAGTATCTACCTATTGAATGTTCATTGATAGAAAAGTAATGTGCCATTCCAGGTCCATATTAATCTAGGTCTCAGCAGAAAATGGTTAGTAAACAGAAACAGATAATTGGTAAGTTTAATAAAGGGAGAGTTGTTAGTTGTTATAAAGGTACGTGTAGACGTAAAGTCAACCAACACATACTAGTGCAGTGTTAGTGACTTGCAATAAGGGAGCTTCTATCGCCACTTGGTCTAAAGAGGCAAACAATTTAGCTGCCAGCATATCCTAGACACTATAGCTGTAGCATAGGCTGTTGAACAGGAGGGTTGGCCTTTGTCCAAGTGTCACAGCTAGCCCTTGATGAAATTAAATGAAAGACCCAGGAACGTGAATAGTTTATTCTCGCTCTCGTCTTCTATATTAGTCCATTTTGTGCTGCTATAAAAGAATGCCAGGGACTGGGTAATTATAAAGAACAGAGGTTTATTCTTATGGTGTTTAAGGCTGGGAAGGCCAAGGTCGAGGTGACTGGATCTAGTGAGAACCTTCTGTCTGTACCTTCCCATGATGGAAAGTGAAAGGGCAAGTGAGTACCCCATCATACTCCCGTATAACTAACCCACTCCTGCAATAACAGCATTAATCCATTCATGAGAACAAAGCCCTCACAATCTAATTACCTCTTAAAAGTCCACTTCTACGCCGGGCGCAGTGGCTCATGACTGTAATCCCAGCACTTTGAGAGGCCAAGACAGGCAGATCGCCTGAGGTCAGGAGTTCGAGACCAACCTGGCCAACATGGTGAAACCCCGTCTCTATTAAAAATACAAAAATTAGCCAGGCGTGGTATAATCTCAGCTACTGGGAAGGCTAAGATGGGAGAATCACTTGAACCCAGGAGGCAGAGGTTGCAGTGAGCCGAGACCGCACCATTGCACTCCAGCCTGAGCAAGAAGAGCAAAACTCTGTGTTCTCAAAAAAAAAAAAAAAAGTCCATCTCTAAACTCTGTTGCTTTGGGGATTATGTTTCCACGTTCAAACCATTGCATTCTGTTAGCTCCTTCCAGAGCCTCCAAATGGAAAAACGCAGTGGAATTTGGTGAATCTCTAACCCCATTGATACAGTCAAAAATAGATTTCAAATCAAGATTAAAAATTGTGAAAACTGGTGTGAAGGAGAAAATGAGAAAAATTCAGCAGAGTAAGCTTCAAAATGTTTATTTATTCATCTTTATGTAATTATAGGATATCACTTGATTTTCAATATTTTTTTCTAAATCCCCATATCTCTTTTGCACAAATATTTTACTTCAAGTTTTTTTATTTTATTTTATTTTTATATATTTTTATTATTATACTTTAAGTTCTAGGGTACATGTGCATAACGTGCAGGTTTGTTATATATGTATACTTGTGCCATGTTGGTGTGCTGCACCCATCAACTCGTCAGCACCCATCAACTCGTCATTTACATCAGGTATAACTCCCAATGCAATCCCTCCCCCCTCCCCCCTCCCCATAATAGGCCCCGGTGTGTGATATTCCCCTTTCCTGAGTCCAAGTGATCTCATTGTTCAGTTCCCACCTATGAGTGAGAACATGCGATGTTTGGTTTTCTGTTCTTGTGATAGTTTGCTGAGAATGATGGTTTCCAGCTGCATCCATGTCCCTACAAAGGACATGAACTCATCCTTTTTGAGGGATGCATGGTATTCCATGGTGTATATGTGCCACATTTTCTTAATCCAGTCTGTCACTGATGGACATTTGGGTTGATTCCAAGTCTTTGCTATTGTGAATAGTGCCGCAATGAACATACGTGTGCATGTGTCTTTATAGCAGCATGATTTATAATCCTTTGGGTATATACCCAGTAATGGGATGGCTGGGTCATATGGTACTTCTAGTTCTAGATCCTTGAGGAATCGCCATACTGTTTTCCATAATGGTTGAACTAGTTTACAATCCCACCAACAGTGTAAAAGTGTTCCTATTTCTCCACATCCTCTCCAGCACCTGTTGTTTCCTGACTTTTTAATGATACTTCAAATTTTAAAATAAATAATTCTGAAGGCAATTTTGAAAGAATGACCTAGAAAACATAAAGCTCCAAAAAAGTAAAAAAGTAGTTCTGCAAACAACACAATCAAACTTTGAAAAAAAAAAAAAAAGAGTAAAAATATCACTGGACAGGTTTAAGAGCAGGTTATTACTAGTTAACAAGACAGTTAGTAAACTGAAAGATACTTCAGAAAAAAGTATCAAAAATGAGCACAGAGAAACAAAAACATTGAATGTTGACAAAGTTAAGAGACATAGAGATTAGAATGAGAATATATAACATGTGATTTGAGGAGGGAGGGGATTTTCTCGCTGAAGATTAGAAGAGGGAAGAATAAAGCACAAGCAGTGTTTAATATACTATCACTAACAATTGTCCTGAAATGTTTAAAGATACAGATACATAGATTTATGAAGCTCCACAAATCTCAAACAGTATAGATAAAAAAAGGAGCTCTATGCCTAAAGAAATCATTGTGAAACTGCAGAAAATCAAAGACAAAAGGAAAATCTTTTAAGTAGCAAGAAAAGAGAGTTTCTTCAAGCAAGTGGCGGTTACAATGATCTTTTACATCCCAGCAGCAACAATGGAAGATATAGTGGAATTAAATAGACAGGGTGCTGAAAGAAAATATTCTCCAATGTAGAATTCCGTACATGTCAAACTCTTTCAAAAATAACAATGTTACTTTCAGAAAAAAATAATAACAGAAGCATACTCTACCAGAAGATTCTAATTTTTGAAAATAATTTAGGCAAGTAAAATACCGAATAGGAGAGAGATCTAAGAAGTCTAAAGGAAGTGAGTGATAAATGTAACTGAATTGAAAGCTAGCTTATTAAACAGTAATAATTTATTCATAATTTCTTACAAGTTTTTTTAGTAGTTTTTTTTTTTTTTTTTTTTTTTTAAAGATAAATATTATGACAGTGTATTGTAAGGCAAAGGAGTGAAAGAAATTGTGTTAAAGAGTTCAAGGTAATTTGTGATGTCTGTCAGAAGGGTAAAAATGATGATGACCAGTAAGCTATGATAAGTTCAGTATATGTATTTTATTTTTAGGTTATCTATTTCAAAAGATAGTAAGAGCCTATAACTTATAGAGAAAGAAAGGATGGAATGGCAAAAAGTAATCAGAACATAAAAGAAGGAAGAAATGAGCTAAGAGAAATACCACAGCCAGAACAGAAAACCAAAGTGAGATGACCTGCCATTACTGTTTCTAGAAATATATGCTAAATAATTCAGTGTGCATATTTACAGAAATATCAATTACAGCATTGTATGTAACATACAAAATATTCAAAACAACTCAAATGCTAATCCATAATAATATATGTAGTGAAATTGTGGTATATTTTTTAAATGGCAAACAATACAAATGAATAAATTATAGTTTCACTAAATAAAACTCTTACACACACACACACACACAGAGAATTTTAAAAAAATAAATTCCAGCAGCCGGGAGCGGTGGCTTACGCCTGTAATCCCAGCACTTCGGGAGGCCAAGGTGGGTGGATCACCTGAGGTCAGGAGTTTGAGACCAGCTGAACAACATGGTGAAACCCCGTCCCTACTAAAAATACAAAAATTAGCTGGGTGTGGTGGTGCATGCCTGTAGTACCAGCTACTTGGGAGGCTGAGGCAGGAGAATCCCTTGAACCCAGGAGGTAGAGGTTATAGTGAGCTGAGATGACACCACCGCACTCCAGCCAGGCGACAGAGCGAGACTCCATCTCAAAAATAATAAATAAATAAATAAATAAATAAGTTCTGCAAACAATATAGATTATTCCCCTTTAAAAAAATTGAAAAACAAACAATCGCAAAAAGCAATCAGGTAATAGTTTGATGTATACATTAGTGCAGAACCAGGGGGGAAAAGTAAATACTAAGATTCACTTTATTCAGCAAGAGGCAATTCTGATTGAGAAGAGATACATTTCTTTCTTTTATAGGAGCTAATCATATTTTATTTCATGAATAATAAGTTAGTTACCTAGGGTGTTTGATTTACTATATTTGTTAAATTTCACAATGAAGACACTAGATTATCTTTACGGATTTCATTTTAAGAAGAAAGCCTGTGAAAAGTTTTAGGAAACTGCCGGGCGCGGTGGCTCACGCCTGTAATCCCAGCACTTTGGGAGGCCGAGGTGGGCGGATCACGAGGTCAGGAGATCGAGACCATCCTGGCTAACACTGTGAAACCCTGTCTCTACTAAAAATACAAAAAATGAGCCGGGCATGGTGGCGGGCGCCTGTAGTCCCAGCTACTCCGGAGGCTGAGGCAGGAGAATGGCGTGAACCCGGGAGGCGGAGCTTGCAGTGAGCCGAGATCGCGCCACTGCACTCCAAAAAAAAAAAAAAAAAAAAAAAAAAAAAAAAAAAAAAAAAGCTTTAGGAAACTATGGATGAGCGTACTTTCTGAATAATCTCTATTCCGGATTAAATATCCCCCAGATCTGTGACTTTTATTCTCCTTCCAAAATCCCATCTTCATCCTCACGTTCCTTTTTGCTCTGACTTTTGTTTTATATTATCTCTTAAAAGCCACGGCATTCCAAGGCAAATAACCTCTAAATGTGTTACAAATAGAACATATCTAAATTGATTAAGATGGTTTCCTTCCATTAAAGGAGTATATTATTTCATTATCTTATTTTAGCAGATTCACCATAGTTGTTAACTTACCTAGGCATGTGGTCAATAAAAACCTATCAATGTCTAAATTGGTTCTCCTTTCTGTATGTAAATAAGTGAATTTTAAAATATAAATAAAAGATTTTAAATTTGTCTTCTTGGTGTCTGCTAATCACGCCTATTAACAGCATTTTAAAACTTGATTTGACCCATTTTGTGTTTGTTATTTTTCCTAGTTTGAAATTATCTTCATATCTGATATACATAGTTTCTACGTCTTCACTGGTGTGACTGGTCAACACATTGCTGACAACTAGGTATAGAACAGTCCTTAAAGATAGCTATAGAGAAATCCTTCTAAGTTGAACACTTTGGTAAGAACCCCTTTTCCATTTACCAAACTATCAAGATTCTCCTAGAGAGGATGCCATTGGTACTCTGTGTAGATGAGTGCCCTGAAATTTCTGTTACTATTTCTGTGTACCTCTCTGCTTGCTTCAAAGTGTGCTTTTCTCTCTGCTGGCCCAGTTGTTACTCTCCTATGGTAGATGATCCTTTAGCAGCAGGAACTTCATTGCCTGAATGGACAGCCAGAAACACGTGAGGGTTTATATCAATCCCCCTACAGTGCTGGCCAAAATCCATAACCACATTCAAGAGTACAAATCCCCAACTTCTTTGCTTCTAGTTTGACAAATTCAGGTGACATTTTGACCATCCCATCTTTCATGAAAACATGATGGAATTGCAGTAGCCTTTTTTGAACACAGGATTCACAGGTATGCTCAGTAATTCTTTTGTCTAATGTGTTACATAGTAATTATAATTACAAAGAAATGATATTGATAATTAAGGAAATGCAAATTAAAATACGACATGGTTTGACAATAATGTTTCTCTCTAATATATAAATTTTAGAAATTGATTATGACAAATAATACTAAAGATGTTGGGCAATGGAGGCTCACATGCACTCCTGTGGGAACAATTTAGGATTATTTGGTAAAGTTGAAGTAATAGATCCCATGCTATCCAATAATGGAATTAGCCATACATTCACCAGGAAGCATATACAAGAAAGTTTACAGCTTTATTTTAAGTGGGAGGAAAAAAAGTAGAAATGACCAAAATGACCATTAACATAAGAATGGATGAATTAATCTTGACATATTTATAAATGAATTATTGCTGCATATGTCACTGTGGATACATTGCAACATGCACGTGATGAAAAGAGATTAAAAAAAGCATACATGAAATATTATGTCATCTATATTAAGGTGAATTCATATGATTATAAATAATGAATTTAGGAAAATGTACATACAGGATAAAATAATATAGAACATCAACACTGAGCTAATGATGGTGAGGGCATGGTGTTTTTTGGGAGCAACGGGAGGATTATACAGGATGCTCCCAAAGTCTGATATATGAGGGTATTTGATTTGGGGCCAGAGGGTAGACAAATATATTGTTTTTTTAATCTTTAATCTGCACATATATACTACCTCTACCCTTACTCTCATAAAATGTGCTGTGAGTTACAGTGTTCTCAGAAAGATTATCATCAAAAGATAGGTGAGTTCAGGAGATAAAAGTTCTTGTTAGAACTCTTCCTTTGCCCCTATTTTTTCATAGAAATGTTTTCAGGCTGTAATTTTTTTTAAATCAGGATTTGGTAAGGAAAGTAAAAAATGTGGTCAGGCAAAGCAAAGAACCTTAAAAGCTATGAGGCAAAAGCATCAGCTAACGTATAAAGGAAAACCTATCAGATTAAGAGCCTGGCTACCTTCACAGGCTGGCATTGAGTGTCTGCAGTTTTTCCAGGTGCATATATGAGCTGTCAGTGGATCTTTTATTCTGGGGTCTGGAGGATGGTCGCCCTCTTCTCACAGTTCCACTAGGCAGTGTCCCAGCAGGGACTCTTTATGGGGCCCTGACCCTGCATTTTCCTTCTGCATTGGCCTAGCAAGCCTCAAACCTTGGCAGCTTCCATGTGGTTTTGAGCCTGCCAGTGCAGAAAAGTCATGAATTGAGCTTTGGGAACGTCTACCTAGATTTAAGAGGATGTGTGGAAACCCCTGCAGCAAATTTCTGCCTGGGCATTCAGACGTTTCCATACATCCTCTGAAATCTTGGCAGAGGTTCCCAAAGCTGCCAAGGCTTGAGGCTTGCATTCTCTGAAGCCACAACCCGAGCTCTAATTGGCCCCTTTCAGTCATGGCTGGAGCTGTTGGGACTTAGGACATTTAGTCTGTAGGCTGCACACAGCACAGGGACCCTGGGCCTGGCCCACAAAACCACTTATTCCTCCTAGGCCTTCAGGCCTGTGATGGGAGGGGCTACGGTGAAGACCTCTGACATGCTCTGGAGACATTTTCCCCATTGTCTTGGGGATTCATATTCGGCTCCTTGTGACTTATGCAAATTTCTGCAGCAGGCTTAAATTTCTGTCCAGGAAATGGGATTTCTTTTACTATTGCATTGTCCGACTGTAAATTTTCTTTTTTTTTCTTTTTTTTTGAGACGGAGTCTGGCACTGTCGCCCAGGCTGGAGTGCAGTGGCCCGATCTCAGCTCACTGCAAGCTCCGCCTCCCGGGTTTACGCCATTCTCCTGCCTCAGCCTCCCGAGTAGCTGGGACTACAGGCGCTCACCACCTCGCCCGGCTAGTTTTTTGTACTTTTTAGTAGAGACGGGGTTTCACCGTTGGCAAGGCTGGTCTCGAACTCCTGACCTCAGGTGATCTGTCTGCCTAGGTCTCCTAAAGTGCTGGAATTACAGGCACCAGCCACCCCACCCAGCTGAGTTGATGTTCTTATATTCCTAGTTTGTTGAATGCTTTTATCATGAATACTTTAAATGCATTATTTTCTTAAATTATATAGAAAATGAAGTGTGAAATTGCAAACCAAAGTTACAGTAATACTAGCTTTTGAACTAATAATATTTTTTTCAAAAAAAAATATATATATATATGTATTTTTTTTTTTTTTGAGACGGAGTCTCGCTCTGTCACCCAGGCTGGAGTGCAGTGGCCGGATCTCTGCTCACTGCAAGCTCCGCCTCCCGGGTTTACGCCATTCTCCTGCCTCAGCCTCCCGAGTAGCTGGGACTACAGGCGC